>NC_066585.1:317515142-317821264 GCF_024323335.1 Lathyrus oleraceus | reverse complement strand
AATAAACCACTTGTACAGAAGAGGAACACAACACACAATAGTTCCACCACCCTTAGAATTCCTCAAATGCAAAGAGAAATACATGTCACCCAACAAAGTCAGAACAAGATTCCCAATTAAGAAGATTTTAATAGCGTTAACATCAACAAAACCGTCAATGTTAGGGAACAAAGTTAAACCATAGATGAGAAAGACAAAGATGGCTTTAAAAGCGTCCATGCTACCGACATGAGCAAAAGTCGTATCTCTACCAATGAGAAACTCAGAATTCAACCCTAGAATCCCTCCTTTCTTCACCATGTTGGCATCAATCTCAGATTTCTTCAAATGAAGAACTTCGTCCATGACTTGAGATATCAGGATCGCCACCAATCCACTGAAAGGTACCTTATTAGACACGGGCATACCCAAGAGATAGACATACTCTTCTAATGTAGGCACAAGCTGATAATTAGGAAAAGTGAAGCGCCGATAGAGACGATCATAAAATTGCACCAAGACACTCAAAAGTCCTTCAACCATATCAATAGATAATACAGACAAAAGCTTCCCATGATGTCCCTTGAAGTCCAAGGGATCTAATACAAAGGATGACAACATCCTTACTCTTTCAAGCCGGGACACCAGAAATTGTACTTCTTAGTGTTCCTTCGTTCACAATCCATGATCTAAAAATATTTGCAAATAGACCTTAGTTTCTTTGAGGCTTTATTTTGTTTGATGAATGTTAGGATGCACATGTATGCATGAATACAACAATCACACACAAGGCAAACGCAAACAAATGTCAAGGGATGGATCAAGTCGTCATCAAGATCAATCATCCATTTTGGTGGACTATGGTTTTCACCTTATCAACACCTAAGTTCCATTGATATTGACGAGACTGGTCGAATCAACCAAGAATTAAAGGGTTTGTTGTGAGTCACGAGCATGGAGTCAGATTAAGAACCATCCAAAAGGAGTGTACTAAGGCTAAAAACCTATAGATCATGTTCTAAAAAAGTTCCCAGAGTCGTGATCCCATCTATCGGATACTATAGGTTAGGATGACTGACTTATCAACCCATAGTATTCTCAAGAGAAACTCGTATGAGTGTAGTATCGCGTAACAACTGTTATAATGTCTACACTTGAATAGTCTCTGCACTAAGTCCTAAATAGGACAAGTTGGATTAAATGTTCTACGGTCCTCAGCTTCTCGGAACCCCAAATTAGAGAAAGTAATACATATCCATGGCTTACTCGTGTGACACCAGTAACTCCAAAGAGGTATCCACTGAGTGGGGGATCTCATGTCAACTCTGATAGGACTACTCCTTTAAAGCCAACATGACTATACCACCCTCATATCTAAGATTGCACTCAAGTTTGGGTTAAAACTTATCTCACCACACAAAGATCACCAAGCACAACAGACAAAGTATCACACAACAATATATACAAACAAACATCAAATATACAAATATATACACACAAAAAGTATGTTAAACCCACTGAGGATTACTCCCCAACAGAGTCGCCACTTTTTTTTTTCTGCAGCAGTAAATTCATGTCCATCAAGCTATGGATAAACTGGACGTCAATAAATTCATTGGCATAAGGCCAAAGTGTCTACACATTTAAAACATGTCTAAGTTTGAAATCACAAGCAAAGAAGGTTTCAAAAAGAGGGAGAGATTTTGAAATTAAAGAAGTGGAAGGAGATGAAGAGACTATCCTAGACAAAAATTAAAAGTTAAGAGTTAAAAAGATCTGACCAATGGGATGCAATCCATAAGACAAGAATGTCAGATAGAAACCTATTTCCTTTGGACTTTTGAGCAAGCAATAAGCATAAGCAAACATCCAAGAAAATCAAATGAAAACCAAGACATCAAATAAAGATAGCCATGACATCCAAGCAAGCACCCTAATAGATAGTTGTCTTCAAAGTTTTCCATTGTATTAAATGAAAGTATTCCTTGGAAAATTCTTAGAAGCAATCCAGATATCAATCACAGAGTTAAAATAACAGTTTAAGCAAAGCGGCAACATAACAGATGAACCAGGGGCACTCTGGTTTGTATCAGATGCAAGGCATAATCGAGGATAGCTCAGTCTCAAATAATGGCATTGGCCAAGTCCTCAAAGCATAGGGGTGTTTCCTATCCTAAGTCCAAAAGTTCAGATCAAGTCCAACAGTACACCAAGATATTTTTTAAGTCTTTTTTGTTGTTATTAGGTATTTTAAGGTCCTAAGACCACAGACAGAACAAAATCATAAGCATACAATATATACAATCACAAGACATGGCTCAAGTGAGTAAAGTGAAAAGGACTGAAACATAAACAAGTTGCAAGAAATGTAAATGGCAATGAATGATGAAGGTACTGGAATTTAAATTGCATTAAGTAAATGACATGAAAGTAAGGAAATATTAATAAGAAGTTAGTCAAATGTTAGTGAAGAGTTTAATTTGTTTAAGTCATTCTTTGGAGAACACTCAACCATTCATTCACAAGGATGAAGACATGAACCAAGACATCATCCATGAGAAAGGCTCCAACTTGGATAAATTAACAAGTATGCCACTAGCTCTCATGAATGGAAAAAACGTCAAATCTTAACACAATTCCATGAAAATGGGAGACTTACAAACTCACTTACAAGAATGTTATGCCTTTTGGGACAGATTTAGCTATATGTTAAGCAATTGTAATTGGACTTATATATAAGTTACAACTATCTAAGACCGTGCAATAAAGATATTGGTGTTAATGCATGTTAGAGACTTGGTATAAAGAACCAAACTCCTATAACATACCACACTCAAAAATAAAGCGGGAAGGACCTATCTCCGTTAGGCTCATGTTGATTCGTCTGACACGAGGTCATTGATGAATCAACTAGCATTTTGACTTGAAGAGAATTCAGTGGTCAATGATGGATTGAGGAAGAATAGGGATGAAGATGAAGAGGGAAGGGGAAATAGAAACCCTAATTGATCATAGGAGGAAATTCATCTGATCAATATTATCCATTCATTTTGGGGGATGAAATGTACATTTCATCAACCCCATAAATGGAAGTTCAAATCAACCATGATCAAGGCCAAAGAGAAAGCCAAATATCACAAAGTCAATAAAAATGGCTCAACAATATTTTTACACAATTAAGCAATTAAAAATCAAATTAAAAAAACGAATTAAAATGCATTTTTAAATGGACAAAACCTCAAATCCTTTCAAATCACCAAATAAATAACCAATGGATTTATCCTAGGCCAAACAAGGTCAAATGACCTTAGACAAAAACTTTCATAATTTTTGGAAAGTCAGAAGTATTCTAAAATATTTAAAAACAAGTTAAAAATCAATTAATTCACAAAAAATATCAACATTAATCCAATGATTTTAATTTAAAATATAGAAGAGCAAAATATTTAAATATTTTTGGTGAAAGACCCATATTTTTTGGATTAAAAGTGATTTTAATATGAATTAATCTAAATAAATGGATTAAACATAAAATCAGAAATAAAATAAAAATATCAAGAAAAAAAAGAGCCATCAGATGTCCCTCATTAATTGAGGTGGAAGATCTGATGGCCAATAGGCGCTATCCCAAACACCTCAGTCAATGCACACACAAGGATAGTAATCAGAAATAAGGGACAAGATTAAAGTGTTGGAGCATGATCAAAGGGATGAGAGGGTGTCAATACACAGCCGGAGCTAGGGCTCCGATCATCTTCTCCGATGGACCTCGCTGGACTGGTCTACCATCAACCTTCACCAAAATGAAAAGTGTATACACTAATTTGAAGAGAAAATTGCCAGAAATCCGAATCTGCCCTCAAAACTCTCCAATTCTAAGTATATTGAAAGATACATGGAATTGAAAATTGAGGAGTATGAATTGAGTTGCTTCGATTTGACCTCAAAGAAACTCAATCTAATTTCCTATATTCGTAGGACTTCAGCCAAACAAAAACCAAGTGAAATGATGGATAATTGAGGAAGAATCAAAGAAGAAAAGTTTCACAAAATTCACTTTCTATTTGCAGTGAGGAAGCTCGATCTTGATCTCAGTTTGCTTGGGCTTGCTTCTACCAACTTGTAGGAAGTGATATTGATGATTAAAAGTTTTGGATTTTTGGAGTTTAAGTTCCAAAACAGAATGAGAATTGAAACTCGATTTTAAGAAGAAATCCTCAAGATTATCCTTTAATTGAGGTTAGAGAAGAAGCAGGTTAAATCTTGGGCAAGAGGGATCCATTTCTGAGCTCAAGGGACATGTATTTATAGCATGAGGATTACTTTTCAGACAGTTCAATTCAAAATCCAAAAATAGCAATGTTCTCATGTATGCTTGCATGGGCATGCACAAGGCATAACCAATGATGTCAAAAGGTCCAAACTCAATTCCAAATGATGTTGAAACAAAATCATGGGACCATTCAATGTTGAAATGAAAATTGATCACAAATGGGGCCATGCATTACACCCATCCCCAAGTCACTTGAAAATGCTTGAAATGCTATGATCTTATATTATTTGGAAAGGCAACATGAAGGGGAGCAACTTTGATGTTGAAATGTTCTTCATTTGGAGCTTGTATCATGATGAATTTTGAGGTGGAAGTTGGAGAATTCAAACATAGTTGAAAATTTTCTAAGTTAAAAATCAAATGATCACTTTTTCTACCTTGAATAACTTTTGCTATGAGATTCAAATGAAAATGGTTCCTATTCAATTTGGTCACAAATTTGACACCATTTGAATCTTGCATGAGGGAGTTGTATATTTTAGAAGTTGAGGAAAATTGCTTGTTCAATGATGGTGGCCCAAAATGACCTATAGTTTCCTCTTGGTACATGCCCTTTCAAGTAGAATTTTACATTTCTAAAAGAATAAAAGTTGGATAAGACATCTTAAAATTGATCATGAAACTTGTATTGTATTCATATCATAAAAATTGAGCAAGTTCTGGTTCTTGGAATTTGACCTTCCATCTTGGGCACAGACAAAATGACCTATAATCTTTCACCATAAAAAATGAATTTCCAAGAAAACTAGCTCTTTATGTTAACATGAAACTTGTTTGTAATTTTATAAAGAGCAATGTTGCTCTTGGGATCATTTTCATATGACAGAACGTGTAGGAGATAGGGTCTAGGGAACCCCAGATTTGACCAGTTGACTTTTCTGGTTAACCTCCTTGAACCAACTTGCAAACTTGAAGTTACTTTGATTTTTGAGGCTCATGGAGAATCATATATGCTTGATGTAACACCCTTCTAAAATACCCCAAATATTTAATTAAAATATAACAACATATCAATCAGAGTAATATGCAATCAAGGGTGTCACACAAGATTTCACACTATTCGCCATAAATATTTAGTCATGCTCATTATTTAACTCAAAACATAAAGTATTGCACAATACGCAGCGGATAGAGATCAAATCGATCATTCAAACATGTAACATACTACATGTAAACTAGTTCAACAATCATCAACAACAGAATTAAAATGTTCCCTCCCGATGTTACATCTATCAGAGCATGACCCACTAAGGAGACTACACTAGACTCCAAGCATTAGCTTCTACTCAACTCATTGCTCGTTACCTGAAAAATAGTTGTAAGGGTGAGTTCCTCAATCGATATAATAAGCATTATAAATTATCATGTCATGTTAAGTAAATAACACATTTCATCACCCAAATCAGATTACACATTCAGCAACGGCACACCAACTCAAACATCATACTCAACACTAATACAACTCATATTCATACTCAATAGCAACACCACACACGTATAATATTGGAATACATCCATTCATATTATACGCCATACATCATTTATGCAATGAGACTCCACACATGCAGTACCGACTATTCTTGAACATATAGTTCAAGCTCACCGATCAAATCCAGATACGGCTACTAAGCTCACTAGTCCCACTCATTTGAGACCTAGTGACTCACTCACTAATTCCTCACCATGGGAATTAGCTACAGCCCCAAAGGCTATGCTATGCACACTAATCATCTAGCATGCAGACATCCACAACAAATCTACAATAATTCACTCACTAATTCCTCACCATGGGAATTAGCTACAGCCCCAAGGCTATGCTATGCATGCTAATCATCTAGCAATGCAACATCAACAACAATCCACAATGGACACATACTCACACCCTAAGCCATACAACAGCCCATTCACAAATACATGCATACTAGATACATTCGCAACGTTATGCATATCATCATACATCATCAACACATTTGTCAAAACATCATATCATCTCAAATAAATGAACACAGTATTAGCACACTCTACTAATACCTATACTGCTCAGAACAGCGGGAAATAATCCCTACCATATCACACACTGATATAGGCAACCACCAATTAGGCACACAACATTTAAATTAACAATTTTTCCACTCTGCCACAGCGTTAACCGGTTAACGCCCTGGGTTAACCGGTTAACGCAGACAGAACACGCTTTCTGGCATTTCACAACAGTGTTAACCGGTTAACGCCCTGGGTTAACCGGTTAACGCAAACAGAACAGCAACATTTCACAACTCATAACAGTGTTAACCGGTTAACACCCTGGGTTAACCGGTTAACGCAGACAAAACAGCAAATTTACACAATTCAAAACAGTGTTAACCGGTTAACACCCTGGGTTAACCGGTTAACGCAAGACAGAAAGCTGTTCCTGCGCTAACACAAAGCAGAATGCAGAATTCTCCGCATTTTCCGCCGTTGGAGGACTTCCGGACCTCCGATTCCAATTCCGTAAAAAGCTCTACGTTCGGGAAATTACAACGCACTCAACTACAGGTTCAATTTCAGTTTTAACACCGCTTATCCAACATAATTTTCAGCATTCACAATCCCAATTAGGGTCAATTCAACGGTTTATCACTACCCATTACATGCTAACCCATAATACCCATTAAACGACGATAAACCCCCCTTACCTGAGTTAATCCGGCGAATCTCAAGCCCCAAGCTCTTCTCTTCTCCAACCTTCTTCCTCTTGCTCTGCCTCTTACACTTGAGATGATTTATAATGAAGTATCCCTTGATATATTTGACCAATTGATGAAGAAACTTGTTGAGGAAGTCACATAAGATATCCAGATGAATTAGGGCTTCCAAGGCAAACAAGTTTCAAACTCTTGATGAATTCTTGATCAAAATGAAAATTGAAGAGCATGGGGATCCATATATGATACTTAGAACCATTGTGAAACTTTTCTTGATTGATCTCTTCCATTGAGGGTCTTAAACCCTATATATGAACTTGATGAGGCACAAGTGGACACACACACTACCTACAAAAGAAACAAATCTACACATAGACATATTTTTGGTATTTTGGTTTGTAAATAAAATAAAATAAAGTATGATACAATCAAAAGTGCTTGGTGATATCTTTCAATGCAAAACCAAATGAATAAGGGGTGACGAGGATACCAAGGTGTGATCCCAAAGCCAATGCAAATGATGAGATAGTATGAGGGATCTTAGGGTAAAAATTGGGGTCTTACACTATCACAACTAGAAAATAGCGAGATGGAAGATAAGGCCAGAAGTGCAATTATCTTGTGTCTCAGAGGGAGATGGTTGCAACTAAGACGAGAGTCAAGCTCGAATCATTGTATATGGGAAAGTTGCTAACTCACATATTGTGTATGAAACAACAACTTTATTATTTATGTATGGAGGAAAATAAATCTATTATGAAGCAATTGGCAGAATTTTTTAAGATCATTGATGATTTTTAAAATATTGATATGAAAACTGACAATGAGTACAAGACTCTACTCTAGTTAAGATCATTCTCATATCCTTTGAGCATTTTAAGGATGCCCTTATTTAAGGTTTGGAATGTACTATTATTTTGGATGAAGTCCATACGACTGTAAGATTAAAAGAGTTATCAAAGATGATAGATTTGAAAATTGACCATAATGGTGAAGGCTTAAGTGTCTCAAGAGGAATGAGTGAGAGGAGGAAACACGAAGAGGGAAGAGATCTAAGTCAAATTCCAAATCCAATTTTTTTGATAAGTCAAATTTTAAATGCTTCACTTGTCATAAAATCGGTTACTTCGAAAAGGATTGTCCTGAAAGAGGAAGCAAGGGTGGTTTTGTTCAAATTTTCCAATTGCCTCAAAAAGTGTTGGCACACTAGTGGTAACAAGTTTGGAGATAGAAGAGTTGGATTATGGACTAAGGATTCTTTTATGATATTTTTCTAAGAAAAAAATATTTTGAGATTTTTGACCTAAAAGAAGGTGGAGTCGTTCGACTCAAACAATAAGGCTTCCAAAGTTCATAGTATTGGTACATCCAGACTAATTTTTTTTTATGATTATGAGTTCCTTATTCAGAAAGTGAGGTATATTCTAATGCTTAAGAAAAAAATGTTATTAGTAAGCATGTTAGATGATATAGGCTATTGTACTAGAATTGAACGTGGAGTGTTGAAAATTTTGTATGGTTCATTGATAATGTCTAAAGGTTTCAAAATATATGGGTCATAAAATTTGGATGGTTCCACTGTTAATGTTAATGTATCATTATCTAGTTAATACTTTCATAACAAAACAAGCTATAAATTTTTTGAGATTCTGGCATGTCAATGAAAGAGGTCTAGTTGGACTTGCTAAACAATGGTTGATATGGAGTGACAAATTGAATAAACTACAATTTTGTGATAATTTCATACTAGGAAAACACCATAGGTTGAAGTTTTAATGTTGTAAATAAGTCTAGTAGACCTCCTAGAATTATTTTAGTAGGAGGGAGAGAAACAACGTGGATTTACTATTACTATCTTCTTATAAACTTCTTATACATTTAGAATTTTTTTAGTGATGAAGGAGAGAAACACTTAGTAAAAGTTGTGCTTGTGCGCTTGATGATTAAATGAGTTTGAGTTGTAATTGAAACAAAGATAAAATAGTAACTTTTGATTCGTCTGTATGCAGAGTTGTAGATATTGAAAATAATCAAACTCGTTTTACTAGTTTAAGAAGTGAAAATACCTACACTAATGATTTTAATAAATTACCTTCAAATGATGTTTGCTTGTTAAGTAAAGAGGATAAATCATGGTTATAGCATATGAGAATAAATCATATTGACACAGGTGATTTAAACAAATTTGGTCCGCAAGGAATTACTAATCAGTCTGCAAAACTTGCAGTTTTGAAAATAATAGATGATGTGATGCATGCCACAAGGGTAAAAAGTAAATGCCTCCTTTAAATTGAATTTTTTTCCATATAAATAAGCCTTTACAACTCTTACACATGAATCTTTTTTACCCATCCAAAACCACGAGTCTTGGTGGTAATTACTATGCCTTTATTATAATGAATGACTATTCTCACTATAACTTGACACTTTTTTATGTCATAACAAACGAACCCTGACCATAGAAGAATATATACATGTTACCTTTGATGAAATTAATCTCAAGTATATTAAAGTAGATCTCTTTGATCGTACAAATATTTTAGAGAAAACTCTCTTAGAAGACAAAGATTCAAATGAAGATAAACACAAAGATCAAAATAAATACAAAATCAAAGACCAAGTCGAAGAAAAAATAAAGGTGATAATTTATAACTACCTTTGGAAGGGAGAACAACAAGATACCATACAATCCAAAACGTATTAGGGACTATTTCAAAGGGGGTAACCACTCGGCACTCTCTTAAGTAGGTATTAATTATATGGCCTTTGATTCCTAGATTAATCCAAAGGAAGTCAATGAATCTCTCATCGATGAAAATTCTTCTCTTTCTATGCAAGAAAAATTAAATCAATTTGAGAGAAATAAAGTTTCAGATTCCATTGTCAGCCAATAGTAACCTGCTCTCAACATCTTCTTATCCATAAAGTGTCCATTGGAATGGGTACCAAAGGAACCTTCATGGACTTCAGTCATCAATAAGTCCGCTTCGTGTCTATCCACGCATATGAGCAGAACCATATCAAAGTTTCTCTTATAAAGCACATCATCATTCAGGTAGAATTTGCCAGCTAATCTCCTCAAAGTATTCTTATCTTTCAACGATGCCCCAGACAGGTAAATCTGACTTTGGAGAAAACACTTGATATCAAAATACCACGGCTTTTCATCTTTAGCTTCTTCGGCAGCAAATATATGAGTTGGCCTATCAAGAGGCATCACAGTAAAATTGGGAACTTCATTCCAAAATTTTACCATAACAATTGAAGTTAACGTTGCAAGAGCATCTGCCATCCGATTCTCATCTCGAGGGATATGATGAAACTCAACTTTTGTAAAGAAAGTTGAAATCCTCCTCGCGTAATCTCTATATGGTATCAAATCGGGTTGATTCGTCTCCTATTCACCTTTGATTTGATTCACAACCAAAGTTGAATCTCCATAGACGTCAAGATTCTTGATTCTGAGATCAAAGGCTTCTTCAAGCCCCATAATGCAAGCTTCATACTCATCCATATTATTTGTACACTTGGAAGTCAATCTAGTTGTAAACAAAAAATGAGTGCCTTGAGGAGTAATAATCATTGCCCCAATGCCATTACCATACTGATTAATAAATCCATCAAATACCATGCCCCAACAGGAACCAGGTTCTAGCCCTTCTCCGAGCAATGGTACATCAGAATATTTCATTTTTAAGTACAAGATCTTTTCCTCGGGAAAATGAAACTGCATTGACTGATAATCTTCAATCGGTTAGTGAGCTAAATGGTTAGCCAAGACACTACCTTCGATAGCTTTTTGAGATCGGTATTTAATATCGTACTCGGATAACAACATCTGCCAACGGGAAATCCTCCCGGTTAGAGAAGGCTTCTCAAAAATGTACTTGATTGGATCAATTTTGGATATCAACCAAGTAGTATGATTCAACATATACTGGCGTTGTCGCTTAGCAGCCCAAGCCAATGCGCAACAAGTCTTTTCTAGCATAGAATACCGAGTCTCACAGTCGGTGAATTTCTTATTGAGGTAGTAAATAACATATTCTTTCTTTCCAGTTTCGTCTTGCTAACACAGAATACAAACCCATACTTTCTTCAAGCATAGTCAAATACATGATCAATGGTCTTCCTTCAACAGGCGGTGACAGAATCAGAGGCTCAAGCAGATACTCCTTAATACTATCAAAAGCTTTCTAGCAATCTTCGATCCAATCACAAGACTGGTCTCTTTGAAGAAGCTTGAATATAGGCAGACACGTGGCAGTCATATGTGATATGAATCTTGAGATATAATTCAAACGACCGAGAAAACCTCTGACTTGCTTCTCAATTTTGGGCGCAGGCATCTCTTGTATTGCTTTGACCTTGGCAAGATTAACTTCAATACCCTTCTCGTTGACAATAAAGCCCAACAACTTACCAGAACGAACACAAAATGTACATTTATTAGGATTCAAGCGGAGTTTGTACTTCCTCAAGCACTGGAATAGCTTCAACAAATGCTCAACATGTTCTTCTTCATCACTGGATTTAGCAATCATATCATCAACATAGACTTTGATCTCTTTATGCATCATATCATGAAAAAGAGTGGTCATAGCTCTCTGGTACATTGCACCAGCATTCTTTAAACCGAAAGGCATCATTCTATAATAAAATGTTCCCCAGGGTGTAATGAATGTGATCTTCTCCATATCTTCGGGTGCCATCTTGATTTGATTATAACCGGAAAATCCATCCATAAACGGAAAGACGTTTAATTTAGTTGTATTGTATACCAACATATCAATGTGTGGCAGAGGAAAATCATCTTTCGGACTAGCTTTGTTCAAATCTCTATAATCGACACACATGCAGACTTTTCCATCCTTCTTCAGAGCAGGCACAATATTGGCCACCCATTATAGATACTCAGCGGTAACAAGGAAACCAACATCAATTTGCTTATGCACTTCTTCTCTGATCATTACTCCCATATTAGGATGAGTCCTCCTCAACTTCTGCTTGACTAGCGGGCATTCTGGCTTCAACGGAAATCTATGCTACACAATCTCAAAATCCAAATTAGGCATGTCTTGATAGGACCAAGCAAACACATTGGAATACTCTTGGAGAAGATCAATCAATCCCTTCTTAACCTCTGGACACAGTTGAGACCTAATCTTGACTTCCTTCACATCATCTTCAGAACCCAAGTTGACTAGCTCAATCTGCTCTTCGAATGGCTGAATGGCTTTTTCCTCGTGCTCAAGTAGACGAGATAATTCATCAGATACTTCTTCATCAATCTCTTCCTCGGCCTCAAACACAGGGGAATCAAAGTTTGAAGAGGAAGTAGGATCATTGTATTCGGTGGGTTTAGGAACCAACCTGCATAATGATTTGATATTTTGATTTTAGAGAAGTTAATTATGACCAAATATTATGCAGACGGACAATTATTTATTTATTTATGTTTTTTGTGATTACCATTTTTAGAAAAGCAAAAAGTAAAAATAAAACATCATAGATGTGGATGAATAGAATTACATTTTATTGATGATAATTTGAAAAATGCCCAACAATGTTCACTTCTCCCTTAGGCATATGAGAAGGATTTTTCTAAAATAATGAAAAAAGAAAATTACTTAGAATGATGGACAATAATAGGAACATCAACAGCAACCCAATTGTTGCAAGTCTTGCCATGCGTCACAAAGTTGGCGTAGTCTTCATCTTCATCGCCTTTGATCACAACAGTTGAGTGTTGTTCATAACCAAGGATGAACCCTCCGCTACAGAAGCTTGGTTGCACTTCTTCAAATTTGGTATTAAACGACCCTTGTTGGAATCCCAATCCGGCCCAGTTCTTATTCTCGTCGACCTCTACCATACGGCCCCATTGGTTTGTACTGCCATCTTCAATAATTTTCTCCGCGTCTTTGAAAGAAGACATGGGTGCCCCAGTTTTGTTTACCTTAACAATAGATAGAGCTTGGAAAGGAGTTCCAACCTCTTCCTCAGCTTCCACATACGTGAAAGATGGCAGATGGCTCACCAACATACGGGTCACCTTTGCAATATCGGCTATATTCACAACAAAATTGGTTGTAGGTAACGGAACCTCTTGACCATTCTCCATAATTTTAGCATTGTACTGATAAGGAACAACTCTATCGGATGCATACGAGACGGGCCCCGCTAACCGTATCACTAACGATAATACCGATCTGTTGACGCTGTTACTGTTGCTACTATCAAACTGAATCACTACCTGCTAAGGGGTCTTAATCATAGGAACAATTACATTGACATCATCTATATCCCTTGACTGTTGAATCTGGATTACATTATCATCCATCAACTCCTGGATATCCCTCTTGACGATCAAACACCCACGGGGGTTTACACTGTAAATTGCACAACCGTCATGGTCGTGCTCACAATCACTGATGGTACACAGGGTCCTATGCATCTCTACCAAGGACCTACGAATACGTCACACATTGAAGACTCTCAAATTTCCTGGACAAGCATCTACCATATTAACAGAGGAATTACCATGAGTGGGCAACGAGTTAGCTTTCACATTCGGCACACGGTCCTCAAAGGACACCATCCCACTCTTTACCAGTTTCTGGACCTCATACTTCAATAGGTAACAGTTTTCAATATCATGACTGGTAGATCCTTGATGAAAGGCACAACGGAGTTCGGGCTTATACCACCACGGAAGTGGGTCTAGAATTTGAGGCGGATTTCTTGGTTGGAGCAGGTTCTTGAGAACCAAAGACGGATAAAGTTCGGCGTAAGACATGGGAATGGGGTCGAAAAAGACCTTCTTCCTTTCGAAATTTTGTTGTTGCTAATTATTGTTGTTGTTGTAGTTGTTTGTTCTTTGTTGCGGCTGTTGTTGACGTTGTTATTGAACTGGCACGAATTGATTGTTTGAAAATACCAGAACAACTGATGAAAATTGGTGATGATGCTGACATGGTTGCCAATTTCTTTTGACATGAGGCCTCCTAGCCTCCCTACTGATACTGCATTAGTTTCCCCTTCCTTCTTTCTGACAAAACTGTTTCCATATTTCTTGCTTAATGACACCTCTTCTTTAGACAGACGTCCCTCTCGGACTCCTTCCTCTAACCTCATCCCCATGTTTACCATCTCAGTAAAATCACTAGGGGCACTGGCAATCATTCGTTCATAATAAAACGAACTCAAGGTCTTTAGGAAAATCTTGGTCATCTCCTTCTTTTCCAATGGAGGATTAATCTGAGCAGCAAGCTCTCTCCACCTCTAGGCATACTCTTTGAATGTATCTTTGTGCTTCTGAGACATAGACCTCAGCTGGTCTCAATTAGGCGCCTTGTCCACATTGTACTTATAATATTTCACGAAAGCTTCACCCAAATCATTGAACGTGGGAATACTTGCACTATCTAGTCCCATGTACCATCTCAAAGCGGCACCAGTCATATTGTCTTGGAAGTAATGAATTAATAACTGATCATTATCAGTTTGAGTAAACATTTTCCTGGCATACATGACGAGGTGGCTAAGTAGACAAGTATTCCCCTTATACTTTTCAAAGTTAGGGACTTTAAACTTCATCGGGATCTTGACATTTGGCACTAAGCAAAGTTCAACAACACTCTTACCAAACAAATCTTTTCCTCTCAATGTTTTCAATTCCTTTCGTAGCTCAAGGAACTGATCCTTCATTTTGTTCATCTTCTCATAAACATCAGGGCCCTCAGACGACTCAGAATGGTAAATGGTGTCCTTAACACGAGGAAGAGTATGAACGACCGGAGGCGGCATAGACATGACCAGGCTAGATGCTGGCATAGAAGCAAATGTGGGTGCAAACCCTTCAAGCATGAAATTCGGTGGCATTCCCCATGGGAATCTGGCAGGCATAGACGGATCGGACTGAGTAGCAGCAACAGGGATAGTTGAGGTAGCAACCTCTGAGATGACAGTCCTCTGAGGAGGAGGAGTTACGGGAGTTGGAGAAGACTGATTTTGAGCTGCTAGAACAGACCCCATCATAACAGTTAGGCGAGCAATTTCGTCCTTCAGTTCTTAGTTCTCTTGCTCTAAGTGCTCCATGATTCTCGGTTGATTGGCGCGAGTGTTGTATCGGTGACTCAGTTTGGATGAAGCACAAAAGAATAACTGATAAGACATATGGCGGAAGAAAACCTATTATGCAAATGATGCATGAAATGCAATGTTTCATTCGTTTTTATTTTCAAGGAACATACTTCTTTATTTGCAAATTGTAATAACAATAATAACAATTTGATTTACCATAAAATCTCTTTTATTCATATAATTTGGAAGGATTACACTGAGAACAATTTTAGAAACAAAAATACAAATACAAGAGAAAAGGAAACTAATCATCCTAAGGATCCCCTAACAACGATGTTAGATGGTCTGATTGCAGGCGTGTACTTCCTTCGAATGCGTCGAATCTCGTCTCAAAAGAAGTCTTCATCTGAGCCTTCTCAAGGACAAGCTGGTCAACAATCTTCTTCTAAGCACCGGAAGGCTGAGGCATACTAGAGGAAGATGGGCCCTTTGGTTCTCTCTGTCTCTTCACTGCTTGGTCTTCAAGAAGTTCTATAAGTGTGTCTTTGTCCTTAGAATTAAGTTGCAACTCCTCATGCTTTCGGCTTAAAGCATGGAACCGCTCTTCCCACATATCCTTTTATTGCTTCATCATGTGAGTGCGTCTTCCAACTTCTTTACATCTTGGTTAGGGAGAGTTAATGGCTCAGCCATAACCAAAGACATAGGTCTTTCACAAGCATACGATATCTTCAATTCCAAAGCTCTCTTCTTCATCCAAGTAGTGTAAGCTTCCAAAGCTACACAGTTGCACGGACCAAGCTCAGATTTTCCTTTCGTATGCACATTTTGCCAAGCATGAACTATCTTCTGCTTCAAATGTTGGGGATCTTTACCCTCTTGATAGAAAAGACCTTCTAACTGAGTGTTATTAGGCTTGTCTCTCAAGGGGAACCCAAGTTGACGACGAGCCAAAGAAGGGTTGTAGTTGATTCCTCCTTATGTACCAATGAGAGGCATATTAGAGAATTCACCATAACTATCAATGTAACAACCCAATTTTAGTAATTATTTCTTATATTATTATTATTATATTCTATTTTATTTATTTGGAGTGTTAAGTAATTAATTGGTTGTTAGATAGTATAATAATTGATTATATTAATTGATTTGGTGTGTTAATTAATTATTTAGTTGATATGAGATATAATTGAATAATTGATTATATTAATTAACTTGGTGCGTATACTGTGTTGGTTTAATTTATTTGAGTTAAATAGAGATATTATAATACTAGGTCTTATTGGGCCTAATAATTAAATTAGAGGTATCATTCTTTAAGCCCAAATATAATACTAGGATATAAGAGGTGAGGAGAGTGAGAAGTAAGATTCATTTGATCATTTGACGGCAACAGAGAAAGAAAAGAGGAAAAGTAAGGAGAAGAGGGGAAGAACAAGAGAGAAGCTAGGGTTTCCAGAAAATTGAAGAGGTAAGGGGGAGAATCCTTATTATTATGGGTTAGTATGATTGGATCAATGGGTAGAAGTATGTTTAGGTTAAAATCCCTAATTTTGTATGGTTGTTTGAAATTGTTAGGTTTTGATGAGTATTCTTGATTGTGGTGATTTACTTGCTCAAAAACCTACCCAGAAGCTGATTCTATTTTGTGTTAACCGGTTACCCACCGAGCGTTAACCGGTTACTTGCTCAAAAACCTACCCAAAAGCTGATTCTGTTTTGCTATAACCGGTTACCCACCGAGCGTTAACCGGTTACTTGCTCAAAAACCTGCCCAGAAGTTGATTCTGTTTTGTGTTAACCGATTACTCACCGAGCGTTAACCGGATACCACTGTTGAAAAATGAAAAACTGGGATTTTAAAAGTTGTATTCATTTTGAAATGCAATCTAAGTGCGCGTAGTTGATAATTAGCCTATATTTGTGAATGATATATTGTTATGAATGTGTATATGTACCATTGGTGGATAATTCATAGAGTTGAATTATGGTGATATGTGGAATGTTAAGATGGTAAAGATGATCTTAATTGCATATGTGTTGGTATTTGTACATTCATTCATGGAATGGTCGACTTCATGGTGGAAGCGGTGAAACTGTGGGTTCACATAGACGTTGATCCTTAATTGGAAATAGGCATAGCAGACGTTGATCCTTAATTGGAAATAGACGTAGTGGCTTGGATTTTAGATATTGAATCGGAAAGTGGTGAAACTGTGGGTTCACATAGACGTTGATCCTTAAGTGGAAATAGACGTAGTGGCTTTGATCTTGTCCGGATCGGAAGCGTGGCTTGGATTCTAGATATTGAATCGGAAAGCGGTGAAACGTTGGGTTCACATTGCGGTACCACATGCATAGAGTCACATGTCTTGCATTGAGTCACATTAGAGTTATGTGATAATTGAATGTTTGCATTGATATGATTGTGAGGTGTGTATGAGATATAGTAATTGAATTTGGTGATGTTTGGATACATAATTTGGCAAAATATGTGATTATGTGATAATTGTAGTTATGTGTATAAATGGGAATATAGTATTGGATTGTAGTATTATACTCCCTGAGTTTTTATATGTGCTTGAAACATGTGAAATAAATGTGGTTAATATTTTTGACATGGTTATACAAGGTGTGATGAATTCCATTCATTGTTAATTTAATCATTGTGCTTTATTACACTTCTTCATAATGATTTGAATTCTCACCCTTCTGTTTGAATGTTGCTTTACATGGCATCGTGCAGATACTCCAGAGTAGTATTGCGGAAGTAAGTGGACGATAACTCACTCGAGATTAGCTGGAGAGTTCCGGTGCTTTGTTTTAGAGACTAAGTAGTGAGTCAATGCTCTGGTCATGTAACACGGGGTAGATTGGTAGTATTGAACTCATATCTGATTTGGATACGTATTATATTATTACTTGTGAACATGTTTATTTGAAAATTGCGGTTTGAGAAGACATAGTGCCAAATATTCTGGATATGGTTTTAGTTATCTTGAGGAGATTATTGAGAGATGATCATGGTATGGGACATGGATCATTTTATGAAATACATGAGTATTCATTATTGTAGCGGGGTATTCGTTACCATTAGAGATACTGACTAAATCCAAGGTAAATCATACAAGTCGAGTCGCCACCGCACTTCTATTTATCCAAAGGAATGGTTAGAAAGCGAACAAAAACCAAAAAAAAAATTCGAATCAAAAACTAGTAAAAGAGAGTCAGAGATCTGGGTAAGGGGGTTGCTTATGCAATGGGAAGGTGTTAGGCACCCAAAACATCCTAGGTACTCCTAGGGAGCCCTTTTCACACTTGTTGTAAGGTTGTTGTTTTATGAAAAAATTTGTTTGTGCAAACATGATTGAAGAGATGAGAAGAGAATATACAAGTTTATTTACATTTTTGTTTGGATGGATAAACCTATTGCCTACGTACCATCTTAAAAAGATTAGGATAAAAACCTCGTAGTTCGGGGTAAAAATCTCAAACATGAGTTGGGGAATCGATTGGTCCAAAAGCCTTAAGGTCTTTTGTAATCCAAGGGAGAAAACTCAACTAAACCACAAATCCACCATGTGAGGATAACTTCAACATGCTAGTGAGGGGTTAACCCTATAATAAGCATGGAAGACTCATTGTCCATCACTAAGGATATAGGTGAGTATTACATCTACCTCAAGGATAACTCAAACCTAATAGCTAAAGGTTATGAAAAAATTTGATTAAGAAAGTGGCCATTGAAACCACAAAAAGCATTTGAATGGGTTATATTTACCAATGAAAAGTATTTACAAAATATGGTCAAAGTTGACTTAGAAGTTCAATTCAAAATAAGTGTTATGAAAAGAAAGTTTGAAAATCAAAAGCATAATGCTTAGGTTTCTAATGTTTGAAAACAAAGGTTAAATGTTTGCACAAAAAGTTTTGGCTTGGGTTAGAGTGGAGAGAAGAAGAAGAATGGCTAAGATCCTAAGTAATGCAAAGAGGTGAGGGATAAGAACAAAACCATAAAAGGAGTTCCTCTTTTGAGATCATATGGATGATCCAAGTAGCTCCCATCCTTTGGAATAAGCAATCACATAAACATGAACTCAAGCAATCAACAATCAAATGAACTCTTGGAAGGCTCTTCAAGGCATCTTGTAACTCTTTCTCTTAGAAGCTCATGGCAATGGTTCCTCAAATTTGAATCAAGGTGGAATCCCTAGCACCAAAAGCACACACATCAAAGAGTTTTACGAAGCAAATCAAGAATGGACAAGAGTGAGTTTAGAGGTTTGGTCATTCATGATCATCTTCAACATTAAGGTCCTTTTTACTCCAATTTTTGCATAGGGAGTATCCTAGAAACTAAGTCCATTTGTCCATTTCTTTGCATTTGGTTCACAACAATCAAAACAAAACACAAGCACAATAGTATATACACAATTATGTGCTCATGTGAGCAAAAGGCAAATTGCATTAACATAAACATGTGCTCAAGTGAGCAAAGGAAAAAAGCAAATGGAAAATATGTGCAAGAATAGTAAATTGCATAAAAAGTAAAGAGCAAAAAGTAAATGTTAATTGTTAATGATTAGTGTTAGTAGTTAGTGTGCCATAAGGCAAATTTAGCGCTATGTTAAGCAATCGTAATTGGACTTATGTAGAATTCACAACTATCTGAGGTCGGTCAATAATAATGTAGGAAACAACACAAGTTAGAAGTCTTGGTTAGTGAACCAAGTTCCAACAACTTGCCATGTCAAAAAAAAGAAGAAGAGAATTGATCTTGTATTGGTTTAAGTCTTTTTGCATGATTTAGGAAACAACCTATCCTTAATGCAAAGCCATTCACTTGATCAATTGATCAAGATGAATTAGATTTGAATCAAGGAAGATTAAGTCTCCCTAATCAATGTTAACTTATCAACCTTCAGTTCATTGATCAAAAAGAAAAAGAAGAAGAAGAAGAAGAAAGAGATGAATAATGGAAAAGGAAATGGAAAGAATAAAGTGCATAAGGTGAAATAAAATGTACCAATCCATGTGTGTTGACCAAATGACATTGAAAGTCAAAGTCAAACAATGAGAAATCAGAAATGGGATGAAGATTGGAGGTCAAACAAACAAGCAAAATATTTTTGGCATTTTTAATATTAAAATAAACTTGAATTAAAAATAAAAGAAAGGTCAAACTTCAAAATCACTTCAAATCAACCTTGAAAGGTCCAAGTGATTTATCCCAAGTTCAACAAGGTCAAACAAAGTTTGACAAAAAATTTCGGCATTTTTAAAAGTCAGAAACTATTTTTAATCAATTAAAAATGAATAAAAATAACCTAATTGAACTAAAATCTCAAATAAATCTCAAATCAATTAAAAAATGGATGAGAATATTTTTTATAGATTTATCATCATTCAAATAGGTTAGGAAAATATTTTTGTATTTTTTGAATATCAAAAACTATTTCAAATGAATTAAAAATAACCAGAAAAGAGAAAATTCATAAAAAATATCAAATGACAAAATAAAAAGTATTAAAAATCAAAATTAGAAACTAGAAATTATTTGGAGAAGAATGCAATTGGTCCCATATTTTTTGGATTTAAAATGAAGAAGATATGAATTTTTGAAAATAATGGAAATAAAAGAAATAAAATGGAAATTACAAAAATCAGAAAAAACCACAAGCGTCTGATCAAGCCTCATTAATTGACGTGGCTGATCAGACGGATGTGAGATGCGCGCGCATGGAAGGCATGAGTCAACTGAGAAACATCCAACATTATTGAAAGTCATAAGATCCAAAGGACACGATTCAATCTGGAAACATGATCAAACGGTCTGGATTTAAACTGGTGAACGGACGGTGGTGTACACCACCGTCTTCTCCGGCGAGTACATGAACTCCGGCCAGAGTTGCAGGTTCACAAACCTCAACCAAAATTTATGATCCATACATCAAAATGAAGCTGGGGTGATGTACATCACCCATGTAACCTTGAATCACACTCAAAATTCCTATAGAGTAAGAAATCTGAGCTGGAAGATTCAGGTATAAAAATTACAGTTCATCAAAACACAAAATCAAAGCCACCACTGGCTTGCCTCTCATGTGAGGACTTCAGAAAACACAATGGCCAGGCAAATAGATCAAAGAGTAGTGAGTTTTGAAGAGAAAACCAGTTGAAGAACAACCTTGGATTGCGAAGATCTGAACTCTTTTCCTTGCTTCCTTTGGCAAAACAGAAGTGCAATGGACTAAAGGATGGAGGTCTAGGAACTTTATATCCAAAGATTCAACCAGATGTAGTTGAATTTTAGATCTGAAAAAATTGAAGAAAAATGAAATAGCTCCTTTGGTGAGAGGTTAGGTTTTCAGTTCAGCAGCATTTCAGGTTGATTCATGGATGAAATTTGAATGGAGTGAGGCTCTTATTTATAGATGGAGAGGCAAGGCAAGTGTGATCAAAGCCGTGTGCATGGAATTGGATATTCATTGCATGGGCTTGCATGATCATTCAAAAGGCCCAAATTTAATGCCAAATGCACTCTGAAGCATAATTGAGCTGAAATGGTCGTGGATTTGGCAATGCACCAGCTTGTATAATGAGTTTCAACATGTTATGCATAATTATGCCTAAAACTTCTCCTCTTCGAAAATGCCATTTTCCAAATCCAAACATGAGCATGTGAGGAATGGTTGGAAAGGTTTTGATGTAAGGAACAATTGTTATGTTGGGAAAAAATCCATTTGAAGTGTGGAAATTGGTGAAATTTGAGTTTAAAGTGTAAGGTGCAAAACATGCAAAGGCAAAGTTTCCAAATTTGGCCAATGTTCAAGCCCTTATTTTTACTGATGCATGCCTCAAATGAACACACCTCCAACATCAAAGTTGTAGATCTTTTCAAGACAATGAAAATAGACTTAAAGTTTGCATCATTTGGATTTTTTATGAAAGATTTATGGGCACTTGAAGTTGGACTTTTTTGCCTTTTAATGCATTTGGTCCAAAGTGACCTATAATATTTTGCATTATCACATGTATTTCCTTTGAGATTTTGAAATTTTGTTCAACATAACATATGAAGTAGACATCTTAAGCTTTCCAATTAATTTGATCCCACCTCAAAATCATAAAAAATGAATGAGTTATGTCCTTGGGAAGTTGACCCAAAATTAGGGTTTCAGTCAAAATGACCTATAATGTCTTGGAATGGGAGATGACCTTCCAAGCTTCAAATCAATTTTTGATGAGCATGAAAGTTGTTCATATTGTCCTTAAGAACATGTTTTCTTTTGGGATAATCTCCATTTGACCAATACATAAAAAGTTAGGTCTCAGTGCATTTCAAAATAGTCAGATGAATTGACTGATCAACTTCTCAAGTCCACAACTCATATCTTGATGAATAGATGATTGAGTACACTCAAATAAGTTCAAATATGCATGAAATGATGAATTAAAGGACTTCCCTTGATTGTATTTGATCATGGGCTGTGGTTTCTTCAAGAGCAAGGCATTGTGGATGATCAGATGAACTAGGGTTTCCTTGGGGAACAAACCTCAAACCCTTTGACTTGCTTTGATCAAAATGATGAACTTAGATGCTAGGGAGGCATATTTGATGGATGAAAGCTTTGGGAACCATTACCATGTTTGCTATCATCTTCAATTGGCCATATCTCTGCCCAAAGGATCTCTTTGAAGCTCTCGACCTTGTGATTGCCCAAGCTACAAACAAAAGATGTTAGTGACATATTTTTGTACTTTTGGTTAATAAACAAAAATGAGAAAAGAAATGATATACAATTCAAGCATGCTTGGTGATCTCAAACCACTCACAATAAGAGATCTCACCCAAAGGCAAGGAGCCAAGATGCTTATGATCCTTGAGGTAATGCAAATGCAATGTTGTGATGCCATGAGGGATCTTAGGGTCAAAATTGGGGTCTTACAAATGCCCCTATTTAAGGTCACTCTAGCCGGAGAAGTGAAGGTTAAAATCTTCGTCTCGACGGGGTAGAATGGGCTTAAATAATAACAAAGAGACGAATTTTGGTCCCTAAGAGACCTCATGATGTGAATGTATGTATGCAAACAGTAATACTCTGTGGAGGGATGTGTCCACAAAGGAAAAGATCAGAAGGAATCTGAAAATCCCTATGAGTACTCCACCTTATAGGGCAGAGACTCTACCGGGGGGTAAAGGCATACAAATGCGTGAGCAGGTCACGACTTGAAACTTGCTGAGTGGCACGAAGGAAAACCAGTGAAACCCAACAAAGGAAAGACTCGAGCTGACTCAAAGATGCACGTATTGGGGAATATGCCAATACAACAAAAATTACCCATAATGGATACTTCGGATAAAAATCCGGACTCAGGTGGGGAAATAACAAATGAGGTATTACCGGTTACTGGGTAATAAGCTCAAAGAGGCATGCGATCTGAACACCGGTATAAAGGTGAGAGAACAACAAGCTTGGGAAGAATGAATATCTAAGACCGGTACGAAGGTGAGAGATATCAAACGTCCAAAATCATCTGAGGTAGACCTAAAAAGGTAAACTTTGGCTCAGGAAAAACTGACTCCGCAGGGGGACACAAGGTCATAATAGGGAGCAGAAGGAAGGAATACCAAGGATACCGGTTACTGGGCATATAATAGGTGACCAACCAAACGTGAGTTGGGGAATATTCCCAAGACACTCATCATCCTAAAGAGGGCTAAAATCAAACTTGATTATAGGATGGACATTCGATTCCAAAAAGGGATGTGAATCTTACTCAACTAGGGAAGAACAAAAGGCTTCGACCAAAGAGTGCATGACATATATTTTCTATTACCGTCAGAACGTAGATAATATACTCGCATGGAAGATTTTCCACAACCAGTTACTGGGTTAATAAAGGATAGATCAACCGATAAAGAAGGGCATCGGGATACCGAAACTAGGTATATAATGATGACCATTCAAGGGGAGCAACAACCATTACCGGCAATCGGTATATGAAGGATGACTTGCTGGGGATGAACTGCCTGAAAAGAGCGATCATCCAAGAAATGAGGGAATATCAACACCGAATATTGGATAATGATAACCATCAAGGAGGGGATTACATCTACCGGATACTGGGTAGAAAACCACGGAAAGGTAACCGTCATCGATTAGGATAAAAAAGAGGTTAACTCTGCAAAGGGATGAAATAGGGTTTACAACTACCGGCATAAGGGTAGAAAACCACAGACTCCGCCGGGGATAAGATGAACGATTACTGATTACTGAGCAATTATTCATTTATACCACAGGGAAGCGCAGGAAACAGTCATAAGAGGCCAATCTAGGATCAAACTAAAGAGGCAAGCTGAATCAAGACTCGTCCCAGTGAGGATATAACTCAATGGGGACTCCCCTCCATATATATGTGTTGGGAGGAAACATAAATAATCATCATCCATGAGGATATAACTCGGTGGGGAATATGGAAGGAAAGATACATACTTTATGCTTAAGAGGCTGACTCTAAACGGGGAGTTCAGACATCGACATCTGCTTGGGGAAATGTATTACCAACTAGCAGGGGATCGCAAACAAAGATATATGGCAAAGAATGCAATATGAATATCTGAATGTTTGAAAATTATATGCACACATGCGTGGTTTATGTATGATGAATGCCGACAAACAGACGTTTCCAATACCAACAAATCCCACGAAGAAGTTCACAAACATCCGGTACTACACCTCAAGAGAGGAAGCCAGGGCCACTGGGGAATATCCCATCTGATGAGGGCAAGAAATACCAGGAATCAAAGATCTCTGCAGGGGAATGAACATCAGTCATTCCAGCCGGGGATAGGAGTTTGCACAGATAAAATTCGCCGCATAAGCAACCCTACTGGGGAACCAATCAGGGGAGGAAGGAGAACTTCTGTGGGGACCAAACACCCAATAGGAAGCTTCCAAGGTCACGACTAAATACCGTACTACCAAAGATCACATCTGCTGAGGAGGAAAGAGGGATGAATATCTTATCACACACTTTGCTTGGTGGAAAAACCACAAAAGGCTCCGGCAGGAAGAGGATACAAACATGCCAGGAATAATAACAAATGTCTTACCCTGTTGGGGGTCATACCATCCTTGGGAGAGCAGTGAAGATCTCCTAAGTATCCTTATGTCCTTGTGAATGTTTACATTGTTTAAAAACAAATTATGAAAAAATTTGATTATTTAAAACAATGATATTTTTTTCAATTAAAACATGCAAAACATTTGTTGAATGGAAACAAATAAGAGTGCAAATAATTGGATAAAGGCTCAAATTTATTTGATGGAATGGTAGTCTGCAAATGGCAAGACTCCATAGATCTTTACAAATTAGAAGTTGGTGATATATATTGGAAAATGGCTACATTGAACATAATGACCATTTCTCCACCAATTCTGAATCCGATGTATTTGAAGCTTTGGTCGATGATGAATGAGCGAGAATCTCTGACAGAAGACGGTTGTAGAACAAAGTCTTGTCAGGATGCAGTTACTTGCCAAATCCCTAATTTTTTCCTAGATTGCCCCAGGGTGAGGTACTCAATCTAGCGGGATACATTCCTTTTTTTCATGTCTCTAACTTTTGCCTGGACCGTCCTTTCGGGTTTTCAATCCACCGAGACGCTCATTTTTGCCTAAGCCGCCCTTTCGGGTTTTCAACTTAGCGAGCTATTCTGTTTTTATTTAGGCGAAGTATTTCTTGACTGCATCTGAATTCACAGGACGAGTGAAATCCTCCCCATCCATAGTTGTAAGTATCAAAGCACCGCCTAAAAAGGCTCTCTTAACAACATATGGACCTTCATAGTTAGGAGTCCACTTGCCCCTGGAATCGAGCGCGAAAGACAAGACTTTCTTGAGCACAAGGTCACCTTCTCGGAACACACGAGGCTTTACCTTCTTATCAAAGGCTTTCTTCATCCTTTGTTGATATAATTGACCATGGCACATGACAGTCAATCTCTTTTCTTCTATCAGATTCAACTAGTCATAACGACTCTGAACCCATTCAGCATCAGTCAACTTGGCTTCCATCAAGACTCTCATTGATGGGATCTCCACCTCTACTGGGAGCACAACCTCCATGCCATAAACGAGAGAGAAAGGGGTTGCCCCTGTTGGAGTGCGGACAGATGTGCGGTATCCATGTAAAGCAAATGGCAGCATCTCATGCCAATCTTTATACGTGACAACCATCTTCTGGATAATCTTCTTGATATTCTTATTAGCAGCTTCAATAGCCCCATTCATCTTGGGTCTGTAGGGGGAAGAATTATGATGCGCAATCTTGAACTTGCTACATAGCTCTTTCATCATCTTGTTGTTCAAGTTAGATCCATTATCGGTAATGATCTTATCTGGTACACCATATCAGCATATGAGTTGATTCTTGATAAACTTCACGACTACCTGCCTGGTCACATTAGCATATGGTGCTGCTTCAACCCACTTGGTGAAGGAATCAATTGCTACGAGAATAAATCTGTGCCCATTGGACGCTTTTGGCTCTATCATGCCAATCATGTCAATTCCCCACATGGAGAAAGGCCATGTAGATGAAATCACATTCAGAGGTGTCGGGGGAATATGAATCTTATCCACATAAATTTGACACTTATGGTATTTCTTCACGTACTTGCAGCAGTCAGACTCCATTGTCAGCCAATAGTAGCCTGCTCTCAACATCTTTCTAGCCATGGCATGTCCATTGGAATGAGTACCAAATGAACCCTCATGGACCTCGGTCATTAACAGGTCTGCTTCGTGTCTATCCACGCATCTGAGCAACACCATGTCAAAATTCCTCTTATAAAGCACATCGCCGTTGAGGTAGAAACTACCAGATAATCTTCTCAAAGTCTTCTTGTCTTTCACAGATGTCCCAGGTGGGTAAATCTGGCTCTGAAGGAAACACTTGATGTCATGATACCATGGCTTATCATCTTTCACTTCTTCTACTGCAAACACATGAGTTGGTCTATCCAAGCGCATCATAGTAATATTGGGAACTTCATTCCAAAGTTTAACCACAATCATCAAAGCAAGTGTAGCGAGAGCATCTGCCATCCGATTCTCATCTCGAGGAATATGATGGAAGTCAACCTTAGTAAAGAATGTTGAAATCCTCCTCGCATAATCCGTATATGGAATGAGGCCAGGCTAATTCGTTTCCCATTCACCCTTAATCTGATTAACAACGAGGGCCGAATCACCATAAACATCAAGATGCTTGATTCTTAGATTAATGCACTCCTCCAATCCCATAATACAAGCCTCATACTCAGCCATATTATTCGTGCATTTGAAGGTTAGCCTTGGGGTGAAAGGGAAATGTGTGCCCTGGGGAGTAATAATCACTACCCCAATATCATTTCCATATTGATTTACAGCGCCATCAAATACCATGCTCCAATGGGAACCAGGCTCTGGCCCTTCATCGAGCGTAGGCTCATCACAATCTTTCGTTTTCAAATACAGAATCTCCTCATCCGGGAAGTCATATTGAACTGACTGATAATCCTTAATCGGCTGATGTGCCAAGTGGTCAGCCAAAATACTACCTTTAATAGCCTTCTGAGCTTGATACTCAATATCATACTCAGACAACAACATCTACCAACGGGCAATCCTCCCTGTTAAAGCAGACTTCTCGAAGATATACTTGATTGGATCCATTCTGGATATCAACCAAGTCGTATGATTCAACATATACTGGCGTAAGCGCTTAGCAGCCCAAGCCAAAGGACAACATTTTTCTCAAGCATTGAATATCGAGACTCACAATCCGTGAACTTCTTGCTCAAGTAGTAAATAACATACTCTTTCTTTCCTGATTCGTCTTGCTGACCAAGGACACAACCCATTGAGTCTTCAAGAACAGTCAGATACATAATCAATGGTCTTCCTTCCACGGGCGGAGACAGGATCAGAGGCTTAGACAGATACTCTTTAATACTGTCAAAAGCTTTCTGGCAATCCTCGGTCCAATCATGGGACTGATCTTTCTGGAGGAGCTTGAATATCGGTGCACATGTGGCAGTCATGTGGGATATGAATCTGGAAATGTAATTCAAGCGGCCAAGAAAACCTCGGACTTGCTTCTCAGTTCTGGGCGCAAGCATCTCTTGTATTGCTTTGACCTTTGCAGGATCAACTTCAATACCTCTTTCACTGACAATAAAGCCCAATAACTTACCGGAACAGACTCCAAATGTACACTTGTTGAGATTCAGACGAAGCTTGTACTTCCTCAAACGCTGAAAAAGCTTCAACAAGTGCTCAACATGTTCAACTTCCGTTCTTGACTTCGCAATCATATCATCAACATATACCTCGATCTCCTTGTGCATCATATCATGAAACAAGGTAGTCATAACTCGTTGATACGTGGCTCCGGCGTTCTTCAAACCGAAGGGCATCACTCGATAACAGAATGTTCCCCAAGGTGTGATGAATGTTGTCTTCTCCATATCCTCGGGTGCCATTTTAATCTGATTATATCCGGAAAATCCATCCATAAAAGAGAAGACATTGAATTTAGTCGTATTGTCTACCAACATATCAATATGTGGTAGATGAAAATCATCTTTTGGGCTAGCTTTATTCAAGTCTCTATAGTCCACACATTCAGACTTTTCCGTCTTTCTTAGGCACGGGCACAATATTGGCCACCCATTGAGGATATGTAGAAGTCACCAGAAACCCCGCATTTATTTGCTTCTAAACTTCCTCTTTGATTTTTACTGCCATATCAGGATGAGTTCTTCTGAGTTTCTGCTTCACGGGCACGCACTCAGGCTTTAAAGGTAGGAAATGTTGCACAATATCAGTATCTAGACCAGGCATGTCTTCATATGACCAGGCAAAGACGTCAACGTATTCTCGTAGCAACTCAATCAACCCCTTCTTAATGGACTCTTCCAGGAGTGCCCCAATCTTCACTTCTCGCACACAATCCTCAGACCCCAAGTTGACTGTTTCCAGATTCTCAAGATGCGGCTGAATGATTTTCTCTTCATGCTCAAGTAGATGGGTAATCTCGTCGAGAATCTCTTCATCATCATCTTCTTCCGCCTCAAATACAGGGAATTCAATGTTGGGAGATGGTGTTGGATCATTATGTTCAATGGGTTTGATCAACCTGCATAATGATTTTGGATATAAAGAGCTTTAGAATTCACACAAGGCAAATCATTATGCAGATGAAAAGATTGATTTTATTCTCTTTTTTTTTTTTAGGTTTTATGTGATCACCGATTTCATGCAAAAGTGAAAAGGGAAAATAATCGGAAAAACAAACATTTAACATGAATCTATAGAATGAAAATATCATTGTATTTATGCGCCAACAATGTCATCACTTCTCCTTTTGACCTGGGAGAAGGGTTTTTAAACACAATGATCATTACTTTGACTTATGGATAACTATTGGAATATCCACAGCGACCCAATTATTGCAGATCCCCCCAGGGATGACGAAGTTGCCAGAATCCTCTTCGTCCTCTTCCAAGATGGCAGCAGCCTCCTCGTCTTGACTGGTGTGGATGAAACCTCCACTCTTGAACAACCCTTGCATGTTGGAAACCCCAGAAGAATAACCTATGCCAGCCCGGGACTTGTTGTCTTTTAACTCAATCATTTGCCCCAAACCAGCATTTGCGCCATGCTCAATGGCCAACTTCGCATCTTTGTAGGAAGCATATGAAGAAGTTCCCTTCTTAATAGGTTCAGCGACAGATAAAGCTTGGAACGGAGTTCCAACTTCATCCTCAGCATCTATATAAGAGAAGGAAGACAAATGGCTGACCAGGAGAGCCTTTTCTCCCCCTATCACCACCAGCTTCTTATTCTTTACAAATTTCAGTTTCTGGTGTAGGGTGGATGTCACGGCACCAGCCTCGTGAATCCATGGTCTGCCTAAGAGACAGCTATACGATGGATGAATGTCCATAACTTGGAAGGTAATCTGGAAACCACTTGGTCCGATTTTGAGTGGGAGATCGACCTCACCAATCACAGTTTTACGAGACCCATCGAAACCTTCACAACTACTCCACTCTGCCTCATGGGAGGCCCTTGATATGACAGCTTCGTAAGAGTAGATTTTGGCAATACATTCAATGATGACCCAGTGTCCACCAGCACATTGGACATGGCGTCGTCTTTGTAACCCATAGAAATGTGTAATTCCAAGTTGTGGTTTCTTCCCTCCTCGGGGAGATCAGAGTCAAAAAAGCTCAAGTTGTTACAAGCGGTAATGTTTGCAACAATACTGTCAAATTGTTCTATCGTGACATCGTGATCCACGTACGCCACATCCAACACCTTCTGAAGAGCCTCTCGGTGTGGTTCTGAATTCAAAAGCAATGATAACACAAATATTTTGGATGGCGTTTGTAGAAGCTGGTTTACAACGTTGTACTCGCTTCTCTTGATGAGCCTTAGCATCTCATCACAATCTTCTTTCATATTGCCACTCAGGCCAACAGAAGTAGGAGTTCTCAACGTAGAGGAGGGCTTAACAACAAGTGTCAGATTTGGAGTGCTCACAGCATGCCCAATCGGGCGTTCAACAAAATCGGCACCAGCTTGAGGCTTTGGCAGTGCTGAAAATACACGACCACTACGGGTCAAACCGCTAACATCAGCAATATTTATGACAGATGAAGAAGGCAGGGACACCTCTTTCCCACTTTCCACTGCCACAGCGTTGTAGCGATAGGGAACCGCTTTCTCAGAGGAGTACGGTACAGGTCCGGCTGGTTTGATGACGAGAGTAGGAGAAGCCTTTTGCTTGCTACCATCATACTTGATGACAACAGGTTCGGGTATCCGGAATACCGGAGAAATCACATTGACTTCGGGCTCATCTTCATCGACATTTCTATTCTGAAGGATCTCAATGACTCCTTCGTCCAACATCTCTTGCACGTCTTTGCGCACCTGGCGACATCCTCTCTGATTAATAGAGCAGACTCTACATCTGTCGTGATCATGCTCATAATGGCTATAGTCACACAGCAATTTATGCATCTCAACCAGCCACTGTCGGATATGACTGACATATTTCACATTGTACTTGCCAGGGCAGCCCTGGACCATATTGACAGTCTTCCCATGCTCGGGCAATGGGTTCTTCTTTAAGTTCGGACCCACGTCCTCGAAAAACAAAATCCCGCTTCTCACAAGGTCTTGCACCTTGGTCTTCAGGGGATAACAGTTCTCTACGTCATGTCCGGGAGCACCAGAATGATACACACAATGAAGCTCAGGCTTGTACCACCACTGGGGGTTAGCAGGTACAGCGGGAGGGTCTCGCGGAGTAATCAATTTTCTATCGATCAGCGACGGATAAAGTTCGGCATAAGTCATCGGAATTGGATCAAAGGTGACCCTCTTCCTTTCATAGCTGGTGCTGGCACTGTTGTTGTTATTTCGAGGCTGGTAGGCTTGCTGTTGTTGTTGTCGATATTGCTGAGTTTGCGGTTGCTGAAAGTGCTAAGCTTCCCTGAAAACAAGTGCTATATGAGCCACCTGATGCTGATTATTGACCGGACGGGTAGTCTTCCTCTGCACAGAGGGTCTTCTTTTGACATGGGAAGACACGGCATGTGCTTCTCCCTCCTTCTTCTTCGTAAAGCTTCCATATCTTTTTGGTGAAGAGCCTTCATCTCGGGTTAAGCGTCCTTCACGGACCCCTTCTTCCAATCTCATCCCCATATTCACCATCTCGGTGAAGTCTGAGGGAGCACTGGCTATCATCCTCTCGTAGTAAAACGAGCTCAAGGTCTTCAAGAAGATCTTGGTCATTTGTTTCTCCTCAAGGGGAGGCACTATCTGAGCTGCCAATTCGCGCCACCTCTGGGCGTACTCTTTGAAGGTCTCCTTATCCTTTTGCGACATTGCTCTCAATTGGTCCCTATCAGGAGCCATATCCATATTGTATTTATATTGCTTGACGAAGGCCTCTCCAAGATCGTTGAAAGATCGGATGTTCGAACTCTCCAAACCCATGTACCACCGGAGAACGGCACGGGACAGACTGTCCTGGAAATAGTGGCTGAGGAGTTGATCGTTGTCAGTCTGTGTTGACATCTTGCGAGCATACATCACAAGATGGCTGAGAGGGCATGTGTTTCCCTTATACTTCTCAAAGTCAGGCACTTTGAATTTAATGGGGATCTTCACGTTGGGCACAAGGCACAACTCAGCAGCACTTTTACCAAAGAGGTCCTTCCCCCTCAAAGTCTTCAGTTCCTTGCGAAGCTCAAGGAATTGGTCCTTCATATCATCCATCTTTTCATAAACATCTGGGCCCTCAGATGGTTCAGAGTGGTAGATGGTATCTTCGAGTCTTGGTAACGTGTGCACAATGGGAGGTGGCACTGAAAGGATCGGGCTAGATGTCGGCAGAGAAGCAAGAGTAGGGGCGAAACCCTCTAGTACAAAGTTGGGGAGCATTCCCCAAGGGAACCCGGCTGGCATGGATGGTGCGAAGTGAGCAGTTGCAGCAGGCACAGTAGAGGTCACGATTTCGGAGATGACCGTCCTCTGGGGAGGAGTTGAGGGCATTGGAGAAGATTGGCTCGGAGCGGCCAAGAATGACTCCATCAAGGCAGTCAACCTGGCCACTTCCTCATTCAGCTCGCGGTTTTCTTGTTTTAGATGATCCATCAGTCTTGAAGAATTGGCTCTGGTGTAGTACCGGTGACTCAGCTTGTCTTCAAAATAAATGAAGAACACAGAGTTAGACCATAGGACAGGAAGCTGGGAACAAAACCTGCTTATGCACATGATGCATGCAATGCTCGTGCATATGATTTATTTTTATTTCGAAGGAACTTTAGAGTTCTATTTGCAAATTTTGGAAATATTACACACTTATCATATTTGGAAGTATCTTGTCACTAATATCTGGAAAATAGTTTTACATCAAAGAAGTACAACAGTGGTAACCACATACAAGAGAAAAGGAAAATAATCATCCTATGGATCCCTAGAAACAATCATCTAAAGGTCGGGACACAGGAAGATAAGTTGCGCGAAGCCTCTTCACCTCTTCCTCATAGGCTGCCTCCATATCTGCCTTCTCCTTGGCGAGTCGATCGTACTTCCTCTTCCAAAACTTGGAAGACTGAGGAAGTAGAGAAGTCCATGCATCATTAGGATTATCAATAACCTGATGCTCAAGAAACTCAATCAAAGCATCCTTTCCTTAATCTGCTGAAGCAACTCTTCTCGTTTACGGATCCAGGCACGTGAACGGTCTTCGTCTCTCAACTCCTCTACTTCTTGGTTAGGGAGGGTTGACGACCCAACCACAACCAAAGGTGTAGGTCTCGGATACTTGTAAGGCATGAGATACTCAGAAGCTCTCTTCCTAACCCAATCAGTGTAAGGCTCCAAAGCGACACAATTCTTAGGACCTAACTCCTTCCTTCCTTTCCTATGAATCTTGCGCGAAGCGCGGACCATTCTAGCTTTCAAGCCTTGGGGATCTTTACCCTCTTGAAAGAACACACCCTCTAACAGAATGTTATTGGGTTTATCCTTCAGGGGGAACCCAAGCTAACGACGTGCCAAAACAGGGTTGTAGTTAATCCCACCACATGTACCAAGAAGAGGTACATTGGAGAATTCACCACAAGAGTTGATAATTTGCACGCCATCATACACACGGTTGTACCAAGAGATATCATCATTAGTGAGACACATAAGTCTCGTGGACCACCGTAGACATCCCTTGTTCTCCTTGAAAGCGACCGTCTGCGGTAAGTGAGAAATAAACCACTTATACAACAGAGGCAAATAGCACACAATGGCACCACCACCCTTTGCATTCCTCATATGCAAAGAAAAATAAGTGTCACCCAACAGAGTCGGAACGGGATTAAGAGTAGAGAAAATCCTAATAGCGTTCACATCTACAAACTTGTCGATGTTGGGGAACAACATTAACCCATAGATTAGAAGTACAAATATGGCCTCAAAGGCGTCCTCACTCATGGCCTTCCCATACATAGTAGCTTGAGTAATGAGGAACTCAGAAGGGAGACCTTGAATTCCACCTTTGGTAGTCATATTAGCACCAACCAGAGATTCATCTATATGCCACACGTCAGCTATCTCTTGAGAAGTAGGAATACTCTCCAAGCCACTGAACGACAACTGGTCTAGAATTGGTGTACCCACAAGATAGGCATACTCCTCAAGCGTGGGAAAAAGCTGAAAATCCGGAAATGTGAAGCAACGGTATAGAGGATCATAAAACTGCACCAATACACTCATCAACCCTTCGTCCACCTGAGTAGTCAGAAGAGTAAGAAGCTTCAAAAAATGAGCCTTGAAACCCAAGGGATCTAACACATAGGATGTCAGGTTCCTTAACTCTTTCAAATCTGGTTGTCTGAAACTGTACTTCTTGTATTCCTTCTTTGTCTTTCCAAGTCTGAAAATTTGCAAATAGACCTCTTAAATTCCTTGAAAATTTTCTTCATTATTGATAATATGGATGCAAATGGGTGCATGAATGCATGAATGCAACAATCACACTCAAGGATCAAGCAAATCACACCAAACAAAGGTCATGGGATGGATCATGTCATCCTTAATATCAATCATCTATTTTAGTGGATTATGGTTTACACCTTATCAACACCCAAGTTCCATTGATATTAAGGACACATGAACGGATCAACCACGACTCAAGGGTTTATTGCAAGTCACGAGCATGAAGTCTCGGTTAAGAACCACCCAAAGGGAGCGTACTAGGGTTTAAACCTGCCAAAAATGTTCTACAAGAGGTTCCCATAGCCACCATCCCATCTTTCGGATATTATCGGATAAACGGCTACTCGTATTCCAAAAATATTCTCAAGAGAGACTCTTATGAGTGTAGTATCGCATAACAATCGTATCAAATCTTACACTTGAACGACTTTCGCACTACATCCTAAGAATAGGCCAAGACGGGCTTCATAAACTAAGGTCCTTGGCTTCTAAGGTCTATATTGGAAAGAGTAATGTCTAACCACAACTACTTGTGTGACATTATAAGAAAGTTTGAAAATCAAAAGCATCATGCTTAGGTTTCTAATGTTTGAAAACAAAGGTTAAATGTTTGCACAAACAAATTTTTTCACAAAACAACAACCTTACAACAAGTGTGAAAAGGGCTCCCTAGGAGTACCTAGGATGTTTGGGTGCCTAACACCTTCCCATTGCATAACCAACCCCTTTACCCAGATCTCTGACTCTCTTTTACTAGGTTTTGATTCGATAAAAACGTAGAAAATTCTGCATTCTGTTTTGCGTTAACTGGTTACTCACCGAGTGTTAACCGGTTACTTGCTCAAAAACCTACCCAGAAGCTGATTCTATTTTGTGTTAACCGATTACCCACCGAGCGTTAACCGGTTACTTGCTCAAAAACCTACCCAGAAGCTGATTCTGTTTTGCGTTAACCGGTTACCCACCGAGCATTAACCGGTTACTTGCTCAAAAACCTGCCCAGAAGTTGATTCTGTTTTGTGTTAACCGATTACTCACCGAATGTTAACCGGTTACCACTGTTGAAAAATGAAAAACTGAGATTTTAAAAGCTGTGTTCATTTTGAAATGCAATTTAAGTGCGCGTAGTTGATAATTAGCCTATATTTGTGAATGATATATTGTTATGAATGTGTATATGTACCATTGGTGGATAATTCATAGAGTTGAATTATGGTGATATGTGGAATGTTAAGATGGTATAGATGATCTTAATTGCATATGTGTTGGTATTTGTACATTCATTCATGGCATGGTCGACTTCATGGTGGAAGCGGCGAAACTGTGGGTTCACATAGACGTTGATCCTTAATTGGAAATAGGCGTAGCAGACGTTGATCCTTAATTGGAAATAGACATAGTGGCTTGGATTCTAGATATTGAATCGGAAACTGGTGAAACTGTGGGTTCACATAGACGTTGATCCTTAATTGGAAATAGGCGTAGCAGACGTTGATCCTTAATTGGAAATAGATGTAGTGTCTTGGATTCTAGATATTGAATCGGAAAGCGGTGAAACGGTGGGTTCACATAGACCTTGATCCTTAATTGGAAATAGGCATAGCAGACGTTGATCCTTAATTGGAAATAGACGTAGTGGCTTTGATCTTGTCCGGATCGGAAGCGTGGCTTGGATTCTAGATATTGAATCGGAAAGCGTTGAAACATTGGTTTCACATTGCGGTACCACATGCCTAGAGTCACATGTCTTGCATTGAGTCACATTAGAGTTATGTGATAATTGATTGTTTGCATTGATGTGATTGTGAGGTGTGTATGAGATATAGTAACTGAATTTGGTGATGTTTAGATACATAATTTGGCAAAATATGTGATTATGTGATAATTGTAGTTATGTGTATAATTGGGAATATAGTATTGGATTGTAATATTATACTCCCTGAGTTTTTATGTGTGCTTGAAACATGTGAAATAAATGTTGGTTAATATTATTGACATGGTTATACAAGGTGTGATGAATTCCGTTCATTGTTGATTTAATCATTGTGCTTTATTATACTTCTTCATAATGATTTGAATTCTCACCCTTATGTTTGAATGTTGCTTTACATGGCATCGTGCAGATACTACAGAGTAGTATTGCGGAAGTAAGTGGACGGTAACTCACTCGAGATTAGCTGGAGAGTTCCGGTGCTTTGCTTTAGAGACTAAGTAGTGAGTCAATGCTCTGGTCATGTAACACGGGGTAGATTGGTAGTATTGAACTCATATCTGATTTGGATACGTATTATATTATTACTTGTGAACACGTTTATTTGAAAATTGCGGTTTGAGAAGCCATAGTGCCAAATATTCTGGATATGGTTTTAGTTATCTTGAGGAGATTATCGAGAGATGATCATGGTATGGGACATGGATCATTTTATGAAATACATGAGTATTCATTATTGTAGCGGGGTATTCGTTACCATTAGAGATATTGACTAAATCCAAGGTAAATCATACAAGTCGAGTCGCCACCGCACTTCTATTTATCCAAAGGAATGGTTAGAAAGCGAACAAAAACCTGATAGTTTTATCGAATCAAAAACTAGTAAAGGAGAGTCATACACCTGGGTAAGGGGGTTGGTTATGCAATGGGAAGGTGTTAGGCACCCAAAACATCCTAGGTACTCCTATAGAGCCCTTTTCACACTTGTTGTAAGGTTGTTTCTTTGTGAAAAAATTTGTTTGTGCAAACATGATTGAAGAGATGAGAAGAGAATATACAAGTCTATTTACATTTTTGTTTGGATGGATAAACCCATTGCCTACGTACCATCTTAAAAAGATTAGGATCAAAACCTCGTAGTTCGGGGTAAAAATCTCAAACATGAGTTGGGGAATCGATTGGTCCAAAATCCTTAAGATCTTTTGTTATCCAAGGGAGAAAACTCAACCAAACCACAAATCCACCATGTGAGGATAACTTCAACATGCTAGTGAGGGGTTAACCCTATAATAAGCATGGAAGACTCATTGTCCATCACTAAGGATATAGGTGAGTATTACATCTACCTCAAGGATAACTCAAACCTAATAGCTAAAGGTTATGAAAAAATTTGATTAAGAAAGTGGCCATTCAATGGGTTATATTTACCAATGAAAAGTATTTCCAAAATATGGTCAAAGTTGACTTAGAAGTTCAATTCAAAATAAGTGTTATGAAAAGAAAGTTTGAAAATCAAAAGCATAATGCTTAGGTTTCTAATGTTTGAAAACAAAGGTTAAATGTTTGCACAAAAAGTTTTGGCTTGGGTTAGAGTGGAGAGAAGAAGAAGAATGGCTAAGATCCTAAGTAATGCAAAGAGGTGAGGGATAAGAACAAAACCACAAAAGGAGTTCCTCTCTTGAGATCATATGGATGATCCAAGTAGCTCCCATCCTTTGGAATAAGCAATCACATAAACACGAACACAAGCAATCAACAATCAAATGAACTCTTAGAAGGCTCTTCAAGGCATCTTGTAACTCTTTCTCTTAGAAGCTCATGGCAATGGTTCCTCAAATTTGAATCAAGGTGGAATCCCTAGCACCAAAAGCATACACATCAAAGAGTTTTATGAAGCAAATCAAGAATGGACAAGAGTGAGTTTAGAGGTTTGGTCATTCATGATCATTGTAAGACCCCAATTTTGGCCCTAAGATCCCTCATGGCATCATAACATTGCATTTGCATAGCCTCAAGGATCATTAGCATCTTGGTTCCCTTTGCCTTTGTGAAATTCTGGTGTAGTCAGAATTCAGATGTTATACTCCACGTCATGACATCTGATCTAATATTGTACCTAATACAGCAAGATAGTTATTAACCACTGTACTAATATGCACAGGTTCATAGATGTCACGACATCTCATTCTATGTCACCCTAGAATGTATGAACCCCTGGTTCTGTGCATCAGGAAGAAGGACTCAACAGAAATCAAACCTAGCACTCACTTCTGTTGTTTTCTTCCATAGTTATCAGCATGATGTCTTACTGTTGTTTGTGGACATCATCTGTTACATTGTTCCAGTGTGTGTATCTTTTAATTGTATTTCCTGAATTAAAGATTGAACATGTTAATCTAATTTCCACTTATTAGATTGCTAACAATTTGGTTATTTGTTAGGTTCATTAATTGTAGGTTAGTAGTTGGTTTCCTGGTTTTTCTCTAAGCTATTGAATCCCTGAGAAAAATACTGAACCAGAAAAACCAATCATCCTACACTTTAGCACCTGCTGTTGGGAATGAATGTCACAACATTCAGTTCGACATCCAGAACATATGCTGATTCGGTTATGTTCCTGGAAACTCGCTGTGCTAAGTTTGCAATACTGGAAAAGACCAACTAGTCTCTACTTCAGTATCATCCTTCAGTATCAACTGTCAAAACATCCAGTTTGACAGATTCACTATGATCCTTCAGCCATGTCTGTCATCCTTGAGAAGAACAGACTTAAATAAATACTGAACTACAGTTAACCTACTTATCATTCAGTATGTACTGTCCCTGATGAATGTTACAACTTTCTGATTGACATTCAAACTGAAGGCTATATGCCAGGTCAGTTATCATCTTGATAAGCTGACTGGAATACCTGTTGAGTTATGACAGTAATAAACACATGCAGAAGGAAAACAAACACAGGAAATTGTTAACCCAGTTCAGTCCAACATGACCTACATCTGGGGGCTACCAAGCCAGGAAGAAGATCCACTATTAGTAGTATCAATTCAGAGTTAAACTCACCCGTTTACAACTCCTCACTTAATCCCTACCCAATGCAATCTATACCTAGGAACTCCTAGATAGAAACCTCCAGTTTCCATTCCTATCACTACAAATACAATGTAATGTTAACACACCTTGAACTTGCTTCACAGCTTCATTCAAGAACAAAATCACTCTTGCCTACACGCTTTGAGTTACAAACACTCTCAGGATTTACCACTGAGATACACATGGTAACCTTCCCACAGATTGGGAGGTTTACCTTACACACACCCCTAAACATTCATTCTAGGAGGCTTACATAAACTAGGTTACAATCAGCTATTTATAACCTAATCACCCAACTGGATTTGGGCCTTCAGAAATCGCAGCAGACTTGTTCTTTGCTGTTACAACTTCAGCAGAAAATTCTGCTACAAACAAGGTCTTAAATCCTAAAATCTCTCCATATATATCTCCATATTTTGAGCCTATATATCTTCTGATTGAGTCTTCAAGACCTCCACATGGGAGTTAGGATATTCACCAGATATCCTTGCTGATCCCAGAATATATACTGAATTAATTAATTCAGTTTTCTACACACGTGCGATGTCACAGACCTGATGTCGTGACATCGTACATGACATGTTGGTCCAGATGTTGAATTTCTTCAACCCAACATATTAAAACAACAGAGGTGATTACATTATTTGTTTTACTAAAATTACTGCCAATCCCAAGGTATTAACAATCTCCCCCTTTGGCAAATTTTAGCTAAAACAAGTACGCCTCTGTCATTCTCTCCACCACCACAAACACCTATGTTGGTGTACATGAGGAAGTAGGGGAACAAGACACAGTTGTACCAGAGCCCTTCCCCTCAACAAGAGAGCTTCCTGAAGAGTATGTAATGCTGAGTACATAGACAATGTAACTCAGATCACAGGGCACAACTGTCTTCTTAACTCAGATCACAAGACACAAGTGGTAAACCCAGTTGGTGGATTTTGTGCCTGATGCCAACTTCTGTTTGCTGCCACATCCACAGTTGGCTTGCTTCTGGTACATTCTCAACCCCAGGACTATATTTCTCTCCCCCTTTTTAGCTAAACATTTGTAAAGGCACCCTTCACAAAACCAGATCCAGGCACAGCTTGCCCAAACCTTAACATACCCCATGATTCTAAGAATGGAGTGTTTTTCTTGTGAGAGGAAGAGGGCTATTGCATCCTTTAAATAGTCCACCCCGTGCCTAGGAATTTCCGGTAGAAATAAATGCTTGGTCAAGATGCATTTATTTTTGCTGAGAAACCGTCAGAGAATCACCAACAAAATCTCAAATTATCTTTGAATACCTTTTATAGCTCCTGACTGTTTCTTTTCCAAAACAGCCGTTCCAGTGCATGGAGACTATTCCATATATGCAGTCAGACATGTTGCATGCGATGTCTTAACATTTCACACGGCTTTTTCCTGCATTCTGCTAGTATTTAACATTTTCCAAGGTTCTTGTCATACCTCCAGTAGAGACTTGACATCTGGCACTGATACAGTCAAATTCCCACACTTCAGCAGATGGTTACTCCCCCTGTACCATACAGCTGTAGCCATCTGGCTTATTCTGATTTACCAGAATTTGACACATCACCTTCATAATTCCTACTGACTTTATGTTTTAGAAGGAATTAGTGTAACACCCCGATAAAAATAAGATAATTATTTAATTTAAGTTAATATTATATTTATTAATTTATTTAAATAATTGGAATTATTGGAATATTATTATTATTATTATTGGAATAATAATTATTGGAATATATATATAAGTTGGAAATAAGGAAAAAGAGTTCCATTTTGGTAAAAAGAGTTTTCACGTGAAAGCAGAGAAGCGGCTGAAAAGAGGAAAAGGGCAAAGAGGCAGAGCAAGAGGAAGAAGGTTAGAGAAGAGAAGAGCTTGAAGCTTAAAGATTCACCGGATTAACTCAGGTAGGGGGGGTTTATCGTCGTTTAATGGGTATTATGGGTTAACATGTAATGGGTAGTGATAAACCGTTGAATTGACCCTAATTGGGATGTTGAATGCTGAAAAATTGTGTTGGATAAGTTGTGTTAAAGCTGTAATTGAATCTGTATTTGTGTGAGTTGTGTTTTCCCGAACGTATAGCTTTTTACGGAATCGGAATCGGAAGTCCGGAAGTCCTCCAACGGCGGAAAATGCGGAGAATTCTGCATTCTGCTTCGTGTTAGCGCAGGAACAGCTTTCTGTCTTGCGTTAACCGGTTAACCCAGGGTGTTAACCGGTTAACACTGTTAGGAATTGTGAAGTATTGCTGTTTTGCTTGCGTTAACCGGTTAACCCAGGGCGTTAACCGGTTAACACTGTTGTGAGTTGTGAAAATATTGTTGTTCTGTCTGCGTTAACCGGTTAACCCAGGGCGTTAACCGGTTAACACTGTCAAGTTTTGCCAGGAAGCATGTTCTGTGTTGCGTTAACCGGTTAACCAAGGGCGTTAACCGGTTAACACTGTTGGAAATTGGAAAAATTGATATTTTAATGTTGTGAACATAATTGGTGATTGGCCTATATCGGTGTGTGATATAGTAGGGATTATTTCCCGTTGTTTTGAGTAGGATAGGTATTAGTAGAGTGTGCTAATACTGTGATTGAATTATTTGGCATGACATGATATGATTATGTGATAAATATGCTGATGATGTGTGAAAATATGCATAATGTTGTGAATGTATATATTATGTATGTAATTGTGGATGGACTGTTTTATGGCTTAGAGTGTGAGCATATGTCCATTGTGGATTGTTGTTGATGTTGCATGCTAGGTGATTTGGCATAGCATAATGTGGCCTTTATGGTGGTAGCTAATTCCCATGGTGAGGAATTAGTGATGTTAGTCATTTTTTGGACTGTTGTTGATGTTTGCATGCTAGGTGATTAGCGTGCATAGTATGGCCCTTGGGGTGGTAGCTAATTCCCATGGTGAGGAATTAGTGATGTGAGTCACTAGGTCTCAAATGAGTGGGACTAGTGAGCTTGGTAGCCGTACCTGGATTTGGTCGGTGAAGTTGAACTATATGTTCACGAATAGTCGGTACCGCATGCATGGAGTCTCATTGCATAGTGTATGTATGGCGTATAATATGAATGGATGTATTCCAATATTATATGTGTGTTTTGTGTTGGTGTTGAGTATGAATTGAGATTATACGTGTGCTTTATGTTGGTGTTGAGTATGATGTTTGAGTTGATGTGCCGTTACTGAATGTGTGTTATGATTAGGATGATGAAATGTGTTAAATTACTTAACATTGCATGATATTTTATAATGCTTATTATATCGATTGAGGAACTCACCCTTACAACTATTTTTCAGGTAACGAGCAGTTATTGGGTAGGAGCTAGTGCTTGAAGTCTAGTGTAGTTCCTTAGTGGGTCATGCTCTGGTAGATGTAACATCGGGATGGGATGTTTTAAATGTTTTATTGTTGGTTGTGAACCAGTTTACATGTAATATGCTACATGTTTTGCATGATTGATGTAAGCTCTATCCGCTGCGTATTGTGCAAATGCTTTATGTTTTGAATTAATAAAAGAGCATGACAGTTATCATGGTGAATGGTGTGAAGTAATTGTGTGACACCCTTAATTGCATATTTACTCTGATTGACATATGTTGTTATTTAAATTAAATATTTAGGGTATTTTAGAAGGGTGTTACATTAGTGGTATCAGAGCATAGTCGGTCGAGTCGAGTCATAATTATTCTGTTTTCCCTGTACGGGATAGGTGTTGGGTAACCCTATCAGTACTTATTGTTTTATCTTGTTGGATTAACTCAGAATAGAGATGGCTGGAAGAGGTAGAGACGATGCTGCGATTGCTGAGGCTCTGGGTATGCTAGCTGGAGTACTTGGGGGAAATCCGAATGTTGTGGGAATGGGAGCTGCTCGTCAACTGAGTGAGTTCCAGAAGAAAAATCCTCCAATGTTCAAGGGAGCATACGATCCAGATGGTGCTCAGAAGTGGTTGAAGGAGATTGAGAGGATCTTCCGAGTGACTGAGTGTGCCGAGAACCAGAAGGTCAGGTTCGGTACGCATATGCTGTCAGAAGAAGCAGATGATTGGTGGGTTGCTACCCGCACTGAGTTGGAATCTGCTGGGAATGCTGAGATCACTTGGGCTGTGTTCGGAGAGAGATTCCTGAGGAAGTATTTTCCAGAGGATGTTAGAGGAAAGAAAGAGATAGAGTTCTTGGAATTGAAGCAGGGCAACCGGTCTGTTACTGAGTATGCTGCTAAGTTCACAGAGCTGTCGAAGTATTACACTCCCTATGATGAGGCTACTGGGGAATTCTCAAAATGTGTGAAGTTTGAGAACGGGTTACGTCCCGAGATCAAGCAGGCTATTGGGTATCAGCGGATTAGAGTGTTTTATGATTTGGTTGACTGTTGCAGAATTTTTGAACAGGATACCAAAGCCAGAGCGGAGAGCTATCAGCAGAGGGTTGATAGGAAAGGCAAGAATCAGAATGATCGTGGGAAGCCGTATGCAGTTGGCAAAGGTTTCCAGAGACAGAGTGGGATGAGGAGACCTAGTGGGGGAGACTCCAGTGCCCCTGCTAAGTGTTACAGATGTGGTCAGGCTGGACATCGTTTCCATGAGTGTACCAGTACTGAGAAGAAGTGTTTCAAGTGTGGCAAAGGTGGTCACTTGGCTGCAGAGTGCCGGTTGAAGACTATGACTTGTTTCAACTATGGAGAGGTGGGTCATATTAGCCCACAGTGTCCTAATCCGAAGAAAGAGAACCAGTCGGGAGGCAAGGTCTTCGCTTTATCGGGTGCTGAGACTTTTGCAGATGATCGTTTGATCCGAGGTACGTGTTATATTAATGGCTTTCCTCTTGTAGCTATTATTGACACCGGTGCTACTCATTCCTTTATATCTTTGGATTGTGCTGTGAAACTTAAGTTAGAGATATCTGAGATGCATGGAAGTATGGTGATTGATACTCCTGCGAAGGGTTCAGTGACTACTACTTCAGTTTGTTTAAATTGTCCTTTGAGTATTTTTGGTAGAGACTTTGGGATAGACCTAGTGTGTCTTCCACTAGTGCAGATTGATGTTATTCTGGGTATGAACTGGTTGGTGTTTAACCGAGTTTATATCAACTGTTTTGATAAGACTGTGATTTTTCCTGAGAATGAGGAAGGAAAGAGTTTGTTTCTATCAGCAAGGCAGGTGAATGAGGCAGTAGTAGATGGGGCAGAGTTGTTTATGCTGTTAGCGACTTTGGAGGCTAAAGATAAACTGGTGATTTGCGATCTAGCTGTGGTGTGTGATTTTCCTGATGTGTTTCCTGAAGAAGTGAATGAATTACCGCCAGAGCGTGAAGTTGAGTTCTCGATTGATTTACCTGGTACTAGGCCGATGTCGATGGCTCCGTACCGTATGTCTGCTGTTGAGTTAACTGAATTGAAGAGTCAGTTGGAAGATCTGTTGGATAAGAAATTTATTCGTCCGAGTGTGTCACCGTGGGGTGCACCAGTGTTATTGGTTAAGAAGAAATAAGGTACTATGAGGTTGTGTGTGGACTACAGGCAACTGAATAAAGTGACGATCAAGAATCGGTATCCTTTGCCGAGGATTGATGATTTGATGGATCAGTTAGTGGGTGCGAGTGTGTTCAGCAAAATAGATTTGAGGTCGGGATATCATCAGATACGTGTGAAAACTGAGGATATTCAGAAGACTGCTTTCAGAACAAGGTATGGACATTATGAGTATTCTGTAATGCCTTTTGGTGTGACTAATGCGCCTGGAGTATTTATGGAGTATATGAATAGGATTTTCCATCCGTACCTAGATCAGTTTGTTGTGGTGTTTATTGATGATATTTTGGTGTATTCGAAATCTGAAGAAGAGCATGCTGAGCATTTGAGGGTGGTTTTAGGAGTTCTACGAGAAAAGAAGTTATTTGCTAAACTGTCCAAGTGTGAATTTTGGTTAGAAGAGGTTAGTTTTCTTGGTCATGTGATTTCAAGAGATGGTGTTGCTGTTGATCCTTCTAAGATTGAAGCTGTATCTAAGTGGGAAGCTCCGAAGTCAGTTTCTGAGATAAGGAGTTTTCTTGGACTTGCAGGTTATTATAGGAAATTCATTGAGGGATTTTCTAAGTTGGCATTACTGTTGACGTTGTTGACTAGAAAGGGGCAAGCTTTTGTTTGGGACTCAAAATGTGAAGAAGGTTTCCAAGAGTTAAAGAGAAGGTTAACTACTGCTCCTATTCTGATATTACCGAGTCCATCGGAATCATTTGAGGTTTACTGTGATGCTTCATTGTTGGGTTTGGGTGGTGTGTTGATGCAGAATAAGCAGGTTATAGCTTATGCTTCGAGACAACTGAGGGTTCATGAGAGGAACTATCCGACACACGATTTAGAGTTGGCAGCTGTGGTGTTTGTTCTGAAGTTATGGAGGCATTACTTGTACGGGTTAAGATTTGAGGTTTTCAGTGACCATAAAAGTTTAAAGTATTTGTTTGATCAGAAAGAGCTGAATATGAGACAGAGGAGATGGTTAGAGTTTCTGAAGGATTATGACTTTGGTTTGAATTACCATCCGGGTAAAGCAAACGTAGTGGCTGATGCATTGAGTCGGAAATCATTGCATATGTCTATGTTAATGGTTAAGGAATTGGATTTAATTGAGCAGTTTAGAGACTTGAGTTTGGTGTGTGAGAGTACTCACAATAGTGTTAAATTGGGAATGTTGAAGTTAACAAGTGGTATTCTGGATGAGATTAGAGAGAGTCAGAAATCCGATGTGCTTTTAGTGGACAAGTTGACTCTAGTGAATCAAGGTCAAGGTGGTGAATTCAGAGTGGATGAGAATGGTGTTTTGAAATTTGGTAATCGGGAGTGTATTCCGGATGTTACCGAGCTTAAGAAGAGTATTATTGAGGAAGGACATCGTAGTGGCCTGAGTATTCATCCTGGGGCTACGAAGATGTATCATGATTTGAAAAAGTTATTTTGGTGGCCGGGAATGAAAAGAGAAATTGCGAGTTTTGTTATTCTTGTTTGACTTGTCAGAAGTAAAGATTGAGCATCAGAAGCCGTCTGGGCTAATGCAACCGTTGGCTATTCCAGAGTGGAAGTGGGATAGTATCAGTATGGATTTTGTTTCTGGTTTACCGAGAACAATTAAGAATTTTGAAGCCATTTGGGTGATTGTTGATAGATTGACGAAATCGGCTCATTTCATTCCGATCAGAATGGATTATCCGTTAGAGAGATTAGCTGAGTTGTATATTGAGAAGATTGTAAGTTTGCATGGTATTCCGTCGAGTATTGTTTCGGACAGAGATCCTAGATTTACATCAAAGTTCTGGGAAGGTTTGCAGAGGGCTTTGGGAACTAAGCTGAGATTGAGTTCTGCATATCATCCGCAGACTGATGGTCAGACTGAGAGGACGATTCAGTCACTGGAGGATCTTTTGAGAGCTTGTGTTTTGGAAAAGGGAGGTGCTTGGGATGGTTATTTGCCTTTGATTGAGTTTACCTACAACAATAGTTTTCATTCGAGCATTGGTATGACACCGTTTGAAGCTTTGTATGGTAGGAGATGTCGGACGCCTTTATGTTGGTATGAGTCCGGTGAGAGTGTTGTGGTTGGACCGGAGATTGTTCAACAAACTACGGAAAAGATTAAGATGATTCAGGAGAAGATGAGGATTGCTCAGAGTCGTCAGAAGAGTTATCACGACAAGAGAAGAAAGTCACTTGAGTTTCAAGAGGGAGATCATGTGTTTCTTCGTGTTACTCCGATAACTGGGGTTGGTCGAGCTTTGAAGTCGAAGAAGTTGACACCTCGATTTATTGGTCCTTATCAGATTTTGGAGAGGATAGGAGAGGCAGCCTATCGTATCGCTTTACCGCCGTCACTTGCGAATTTGCATGAGGTTTTTCATGTGTCTCAATTGAGGAAGTACATTCCTGATCCGTCGCATGTGGTCCAAATAGATGATGTACAGGTGAGAGATAACCTGACTGTTGAAACATCACCTATGAGGATCGAGGATCGAGAGTTGAAGCAGTTGCGGGGTAAAGAGATTGCTTTGGTAAAGGTAGCTTGGGGAGGACCAGCAGGTGGCAATGTGACTTGGGAACTTGAGAGTCAGATGAAGGAGTCTTATCCGGAGTTATTCGCTTGAGGTATGTTTTCGAGGACGAAAACTCTTTTAGTGGGGGAGAGTTGTAACACCCCGATAAAAATAAGATAATTATTTAATTTAAGTTAATATTATATTTATTAATTTAATTAAATAATTGGAATTATTGGAATATTATTATTATTATTATTGGAATAATAATTATTGGAATATATATATAAGTTGGAAATAAGGAAAAAGAGTTCCATTTTGGTAAAAAGAGTTTTCACGTGAAAGTAGAGAAGCGACTGAAAAGAGGAAAAGGGCAAAGAGGCAGAGCAAGAGGAAGAAGGTTGGAGAAGAGAAGAGCTTAAAGCTTAAAGATTCGCCGGATTAACTCAGGTAGGGGGGGTTTATCGTCGTTTAATGGGTATTATGGGTTAACATGTAATGGGTAGTGATAAACCGTTGAATTGACCCTAATTGGGATGTTGAATGCTGAAAAATTGTGTTGGATAAGTTGTGTTAAAGCTGTAATTGAATCTGTATTTGTGTGAGTTGTGTTTTCCCGAACGTATAGCTTTTTACGGAATCGGAATCGGAGGTCCGGAAGTCCTCCAACGGCGGAAAATGCGGAGAATTCTGCATTCTGCTTCGTGTTAGCGCAGGAACAGCTTTCTGTCTTGCGTTAACCGGTTAACCCAGGGTGTTAACCGGTTAACACTGTTAGGAATTGTGAAGTATTGCTGTTTTGCTTGCGTTAACCGGTTAACCCAGGGCGTTAACCGGTTAACACTGTTGTGAGTTATGAAAATATTGCTGTTCTGTCTGCGTTAACCGGTTAACCCAGGGCGTTAACCGGTTAACACTGTCAAGTTTTGCCAGGAAGCGTGTTCTGTGTTGCGTTAACCGGTTAACCCAGGGCGTTAACCGGTTAACACTGTTGGAAATTGGAAAAATTGATATTTTAATGTTGTGAACATAATTGGTGATTGGCCTATATCGGTGTGTGATATAGTAGGGATTATTTCCCGTTGTTTTGAGTAGGATAGGTATTAGTAGAGTGTGCTAATACTGTGACTGAATTATTTGGCATGACATGATATGATTATGTGATAAATATGCTGATGATGTGTGAAAATATGCATAATGTTGTGAATGTATATATTATGTATGTAATTGTGGATGGACTGTTTTATGGCTTAGAGTGTGAGCATATGTCCATTGTGGATTGTTGTTGATGTTGCATGCTAGGTGATTTGGCATAGCATAATGTGGCCTTTATGGTGGTAGCTAATTCCCATGGTGAGGAATTAGTGATGTTAGTCATTTTTTGGACTGTTGTTGATGTTTGCATGCTAGGTGATTAGCGTGCATAGTATGGCCCTTGGGGTGGTAGCTAATTCCCATGGTGAGGAATTAGTGATGTGAGTCACTAGGTCTCAAATGAGTGGGACTAGTGAGCTTGGTAGCCGTACCTGGATTTGGTCGGTGAAGTTGAACTATATGTTCACGAATAGTCGGTACCGCATGCATGGAGTCTCATTGCATAGTGTATGTATGGCGTATAATATGAATGGATGTATTCCAATATTATATGTGTGTTTTGTGTTGGTGTTGAGTATGAATTGAGATTATACGTGTGCTTTATGTTGGTGTTGAGTATGATGTTTGAGTTGATGTGCCGTTACTGAATGTGTGTTATGATTAGGATGATGAAATGTGTTAAATTACTTAACATTGCATGATATTTTATAATGCTTATTATATCGATTGAGGAACTCACCCTTACAACTATTTTTCAGGTAACGAGCAGTGATTGGGTAGGAGCTAGTGCTTGAAGTCTAGTGTAGTTCCTTAGTGGGTCATGCTCTGGTAGATGTAACATCGGGATGGGATGTTTTAAATGTTTTATTGTTGGTTGTGAACCAGTTTACATGTAATATGCTACATGTTTTGCATGATTGATGTAAGCTCTATCCGCTGCGTATTGTGCAAATGCTTTATGTTTTGAATTAATAAAAGAGCATGACAGTTATCATGGTGAATGGTGTGAAGTAATTGTGTGACACCCTTAATTGCATATTTACTCTGATTGATATATGTTGTTATTTAAATTAAATATTTGGGGTATTTTAGAAGGGTGTTACAATTAGCAGCATTGTCCAGGGCAATGTCATGACATTCAGTCAGACATTCTTCAGCTCACTCAGCCTTGACACAGCATCCTGATAGCTGACAAGGTGCCATACCTGGTTATCTGAGTACACATAGACCACAAGCTTGATGATTACTTGTAGCTTCAAGGCCAGAACTCCCCCTGTCATGGACACCCCACTCTCATCTTGAAGATTGGAGTTCACCCATGGGCATATCTAACATCCCAAAGTTGGACCTTTACATACTTCCTGATTCATAGAGAATCCAGACCACTGATGAATGGAAAACACAAGACGCATCTTCATGTCTTCAAGAGCACACCCTCTGTTCAACCCTCTTAGCTGAACACATTCACACTCTTTGTCAATCTCTCTTCTAACCAGAACAGAAGACCACTTCACTGGATGTTCTAACATCAGTTGGGACATCCTTCACACCAGGACAAGGCACACCATCTGATAGTCTTCAGATACCACTGAGTCTTCGGGTTGATCAAGAATTAGATGACTCGCGCATGGTTTCTCTTCAAGGCTCCATTTGGATGAATCTCATGTTCACATTCCAATTTCCATTGCATGATTACATGCCACAGTTTCAGCATTGCACATGATGAAATTTTGACCTGACTACATCATTCCATGGCCCTATCACACGCCCATGCAACCATGCAAGACTGAATTGCTATTTTTGGAATTTTGATGGAAGGGTGTGAAAACCAATTGCATTGCCTATAAATAAGACCCTTCATGGTCAGAATTATAGAGACTTTTCCCAAGCTTTGAACCTGCAATCCTAACCCTCGCCATTAGAGGACAATCATGAAGGTTTTCAATTGAAAATTGAGTTTCAATTTCACTTCAATTTTGAAGTGGAAACTCAAGAATCCAAGCCCTTCCTTGATCCATTTCACTTCCTGCAAGCATCTGAAGTCAAGCCAAAGCCAATTGGAAGCAAAATCAAGCAAAATTCAAGTTCCCTCGAAGGTAATTTTCCAGAATTTTCATCTCTTCGTTTCTCTCTCAATTCTTCACCATTATCTTTGATTTTTGGTTGGCTGAAGTCCTACAAATGTAAGCAACAAGATTGAGTTGCTTTGCGGTTAAATCGAAGCAACTCAATTCATGATCCTCAAAATTCAATCCCTGTATCTTTTTACATATTTGGCATTGGAGAAAATCGAGGCCAGATTCGTGATCCTGAGCATTTTCTCTTTGAAATAGTGTCCTTGTTTTTCATTTTCCATTAAGATGAAGTTGGACTAGTCTGGTGGAGGTCACCGGAGAAGATGACTGGAGCCCTAGCTCCGGTGGTGTGTTGGCACACTTCCTGGCCATCTGATCATGTTTGGATGTTCTAATCTGGTCCACTGCCATTGGTAACCACGCGTACATCAGGTTGACTCAAGACTACCATGGAACACGCGCGTGTGGCCATCAGATCTGCCACCTCAATTAATGAGGGAGATCTGATGGCCCTTGTTTTTTATTATTTTATTTTAATATCTGATTTTATGTTTAATCCTTTTATTTTGTTTAATTCATATAAATTTCATATTTAATCCAAAAAAATATTGGACTTTCACCAAAAATCTTTAAATATTTTTCTCTTTCATATTTTGAATTAAAATTATTTTTTAGTTTAATTTTGATATTTTTCATGAATTAAATGATTTTTTGCATATTTTTAATTATTTAAAAATGCTTATGTCTTTTCAAAAATAGTGAAATTTTTTTGTCTAAGGTCCTTTGGCCTTGTTTGACCTGGGATAAATCCCTTGGCAATTTATTTGGTGTTTTGAAGGGATTTTAGGTTTTGACAAATGAAATCTCTAACGTCTTAAGTCTAATTGGTTCATCAATGACCTTGTGTCATATGAACTAATACAAGTATGACTGAGATAGGTCCCTCCCTCTTGACCTTTTTTTAGTATGTGTGTAAGACCCCAATTTTGACCCTAAGATCCCACATGTTATCTCATCATATGCATTGGCTTTGGGATCACATCTAGGCATCCTCCTTACCTCTCATTCATTGGGTTTGTCTTGGAAGAGATCACCAAGAATATTTGATTGAATCATACTTTTTTTTCATTATTTACTAACCAAAATACTAAAAATATATCAATGTATAGTTTGTTACTTTTGTAGGTAGTGTATGTACTCACCAATGCCTCGCCAAGCTCATATCTAGTGTTTAAGACCTTCAAAGGAAGGAGATAAATCCAGAGATGGTTCACATTGACTTTATGCACCATATATGGGTCCCCATGATCTTTACATATCATTTTGATCAATAAATCATCAAGAGTTTGAAGCTTGTTTACCATGGAAATCCTAATTCATCTGAGCATCTTGTGTGGTTTCTTCAACAAGTTTCCTCATCAATTGATCAAATATTTCAAGGGATAATTCATATTACATTATCTTATACATATATGATCCTCCATGAGTCCTAATAATCAAGGGAATGGCAAGCTAGCAAGATGGTTCATGGTGGTTGACTAGAGAAAGTCAACTTGTCAAAACTGGGGTTCCCTAGACCCTATCTCCAACAATGTTTTGTCATATGAAAATGATTCCAAGTCAAAATTACTCATAATGACATTTAAAACAACTTTCATTTTAAAGTCTAGAGCTATTTTTGCTTGGAAAGTGATTTTTTATGGTGAAAGATTATAGGTCATTTTGTTTGAACCCTAGTTAGGAGGTCAACTTCCCAAGACCATAACTTGCTCTGTTTTTATGATATGAAAGACATTAAAATTCCATGATAAAATTCAATATGTATAATTCAAATTTTATGTTTTGAGGATGTTCAAATTCAACTTGAAAATATATGTGCCAAGAGGAAAGATTATTGGTCATTTTGGGCCATTACCATTGAACAAGTGATTTTCCCCAACTTCTAAAATGCATAACTCCTTCATTACAAATCCAAATGAGGTCAAATTTATGACCAAATTTAAGAGGTTTTAAAGAGCTACAACTTTTAGGAAGGAACGGTTTCCATTTGAAGTCCATAGCAAAAGTTATCCAAGGTAGAAAAAGTGAACATTTGACTTGGTACTGAGAAAATTTGCATTTATCTTTGATTTTACAAACTTCCACCTCAAAATTAATCATGACCCAAGCTTCAAATTAAAAGGTGGTAAACATGAAAGTTGTTCCCCTTGATCTCACCTTTCCAAAAAGTCAAAAATAATCTCATTTGGATCAATATTGAAGGACTTGCACATGGGTGTAATGCATGGTACCATTTGGAAGATTCTCATGATCAAATTCATTTCAACATTGCATGGCCACATGACATGATTTCAGCATGATTCTCAAGCATTTTTGGACCTGATAGCATCACTTGATGGGCCTATCATACACCCATGCAAGAATGCATTGAAAATTGCTAAAAATGGCAAAATTTAGAAGTGTGTGGAAATGAATCTCATAGCCTATAAATACAACCCCTCATGCTCAGAATTGAGGACCTCATGCCCAAGCTTTGAACCTGCAATCTAAACCCTCACCATTAAAGGATAATCTTGAAGGTTTTCATTTGAAAATCGAGCTTCAAATCTCATTCTGTTTTGAGATTGAAACTCCAAGAGTCCAAGCCATTTTCTGATCTTAATCACTTCCTACAAGCTTCTGAAACAAAGTCAAGAACAATTGGAATCAAGATCAAGAAAGTTTGAAGCTCCCTCGAAGGTAATTTTTCAGAATTTTCATCTCTTCGATTCTCCCTCAATTCTTCACTATTCTTTGTGATTTTTGGCTTGCTGAAGTCCTACCAATGTGGGCAAGAAGATTGAGTTGCTTTGAGGTCAAATCGAAGCAACTCAGTTCATGATCCTCAAAATTCAAATCCCTGTATCTTTCAATATACTTGGAATTGGAAGAAATTGAGGCTAGATTTGAGCTCCTGAGCATTTTTTCTTTAAATCCATGTCCTTGTTTTTCATTTTGGTGGTGGTTGGTGGTGGACCAGTCCGGTGAGGTGTACCGGAGAAGAAGACCTGAGCGCTAGCTCCGGCGGTATGTTGCCATGCCTCACAACTATCAGATCTTTTTTAAATGTTCTAATCCTGGTCGTTCCTTATGATTACCATCCCTATGACGCATTGACTGAGGTGTATGGTGTGAAGCGCGCGCTTGGCCATCAGATCTGCCACCCTAATTAATGAGGGAGATCTGATGGCCCTTGTTTTTTTTGTATTTTCTGATTTTTCATTTAATTGCTTTATTTTTTTTTTAATTCATAATAATTTAATTTTTAATCCAAAAAATATGGGACTTTCACCAAAAATCTTTAAATATTTTCTCTTTCATTTTCTTAGTTAAAATTATTTTTTGGATTAATTTTGATATTTTCATGAATTAAATGTTTTTGTACATATTTTTAATTGTTTAAAAATACTTTTGACTTTTCAAAAATAATAAATTTTTTTGTCTAAGGTCATTTGACCTAACTTGACCTAGATAAATCTCTTGGCCATTTATTTGCTGTTTGAAGAGGTTTTACATTTTGACCAAACTAATTTGTATTTTAATGCATTTTTAAACTGATTTTTAATTGGTTAGTTATGTAAAAATTGTGTTGAGCCATTTTTATAGTCTTGTGATGTTTGACTATTTGTTTGGGCCTTGGTCAAGGTTGATTTGACTTTTGTTGGATTAAAATCATTGGATTTAGGGGATTGATAAAATGTACATTTCATCTTCCAAAATGAATGAATGATTTTAATTTGAGAAAATTCCTCCCATGACCAATTTGTGTTTCTCTCATCTCCCCTCCCTCTTCATCTTCATTCCCATTCTTTCCCATCCCTTTCATTGACCAATGAAATCTCAATATCCTAAGGCTAATTGGTTCATCAGTGACTTTGTGTCAGATGAACCAATACAAGTATGGATGAGATAGGTCCATCCTTTTGATCTTTTCGTTTAATGTGTGGCATGTTTTAGGAGTTTGGTTCATTATACCAAATCTCTAACATGCATTAGCACCTAAATTTTTATTTTCTGACCTCAAATAGTTGTGACTTCTACATATGTCCAATTACGATTGCTTAACATAAAGTTAAATTTGACCCTAAAGGCATAGCATTCTAGTAAGTGAGATTGTAAGTCTCCCATCTTTCGTGGTATTATGTGGAAACTTGGCCTTTTTTACTTCCTTTGGAAGATGTCTTGGTTCAAGGATCCATGCTTGTGAATAAATGGTTGAGTTTTCTCCAAAGAATGACTTAATCAATTGAAAAGCAAAATACCACTAACATATAATTAACCTTGACTAAAATTTGACTAATTCTTATTAATATTGCTTTACTTTCAAGTCATTTATTTTTATGCAATTTAATTACAAGTCACTTACCATTCATTGTCATTTAAATATCATTTAACTTGTTTATGTTTTTATGCCATTTTCACTTTGCTCATTTGAGCCATATATTGTGATTATATATATTTGATTTTGTATTGTGATAGTGTTAGAGCATGCCTATGTGGAACACGATGCTACTGTGGATCAGTTCGACCACATTGTTGCCAACATTACTTCATGTAATAACCTGAGCTTTTGTGATGAAAAAATTCCTGAGGAAGGTAGAAATCACAACTTGGCACTCCACATTTCAATGAATTGCAAAGAGGATGCTCCGTCCAAACTATTGGTTGATACTGGTTCATCATTTAATGTGTTGCCCAAGTCAACTTTATCAAGATTGTCTTATCAAGGTTCCCTTATGAGGTACAGTGGCGTGGTGGTAAAAGTGTTTGACGGTTCCCGAAAAACTGTCATTGGAGAGGTGGACCTTCCAGTCAAGATAGGTCTGGGTGACTTTCAAATTACTTTTTTTTGTTGGGTAGGCCATGGATCCATGAAGCTGAAATTTGTTAAGAACGACAAGCTCATAGTTGTTGATGGGGGAGAAAGCGCTTTTGGTAAGCCATTTGTCATCCTTCACCTATGCAGAAGCTGAAGAAGAAGTTGGAACTCCGTTCTAAGCTTTATCTGTTGCTGATGAATTGAAGAAGACCGAGCATCAATATCTTCTCTGAAGGATGCAAGAGAGCTTATTCAAGTTGGTGGCACCGACAAGTGGGGTCGTGTTGGTTATTGAGAACAAGAACAAAGTTGGTCTGGGATTTCAGCAAGGGTCATTCAATAGCACTATCAAAGTTATGCAACAAGTTTTCCGCAGTGGAGAGTTCATTCAAGGGGATGATCAACACTTAGATGCAGTTATTCAAGATGACGATGAAGATGAAGCTTATGCCAACTTCGTGACACACGACCAGACTTGCAACAAGTGGGTTGCTGTAGACGTTCCCGTTGTTATGTATCGTTCAAAGTAATTTGTTTTATTTTTTAAATAAAAATCATTCTCCTATGCCTAAGGGAGAAGTGAAACATTGTTGGGCACTTCAAATTTATCATCAATAAAAATACAATTTTATTCATCCACATCTACGATGTTTGTTTTTACTTTTTCCTTTTTCTGAAAATGGTAATCACAAAAAATATAAATAAGCAATAATTTGTTCCCACACCGTCATAATATCTGTTTGCACTCCATTAAAATAAAAATATCAAATCATTGTGTAGGTTGGTTCTCAAACCCACTGAACGTAATGATCTGATTTATGTTGATGATATGATTTCTAAACCAATGACTAAAGAAGAACATGTTGAGCATTTGTTGAAGTTATTCCAGCATTTGAGAAAGTATAAACTCCGCTTGAATCCCAATAAGTTTACTTTTGGTGTTCGCTCTGGTAAGTTGTTGGGCTTTATTGTCAGCGAGAAAGGTATTGAAGTTGATCTTGCCAAGGTCAAAGCAATACAAGAGATGCCTACGCCAAAAAATGAGAAGTAAGTCAGAGGTTTTCTCGGCCACTTGAACTATATCTCAAGATTTATTTCACATATGATAGCCACATGTGTGCCTATATTCAAGCTCCTTCGGAAAGATCGGTCTTGTGATTGGACCGAGGATTGCCAGAAAGCTTTTGACAGTATCAAAGAATATCTCCTTGAGCCTCTGATTCTGTCTTCGCCTATTGAAGGAAGACCTTTGATAATCTATTTTACTATAATTGAAGAGAGTATGGGTTGTGTTCTTGGTCAGCAAGACGAATATGGGAAGAAAGAATATGGAATTTACTACCTCGGTAAGAAATTCACTGATTATAAGTCTCGGTATTATGTGCTTGAGAAGACATGTTGTGCTTTGGCTTGGGCTGCTAAGCGTCTGCGCTAGTATATGTTGAATCATACTACTTGGTTGATATCCAAAATGGATCCAATCAAGTACATTTTTGAAAAGCCTTCTTTAACTAGAAGGATTTCCCGTTGGCAGATGTTGTTATCTGAGTATGATATTTAATATCGAGCTCAGGAAGCGATTAAAGGAAGTGTCTCAGAAACCTATTGAATATTATCAGTCAGTGCAGTATAATTTTCCTGATGAAGAGATTTTGTATTTAAAGATGAAAGATTGTGATGAACCATTGCTTAAAGAAGGGCCAGAACATGGTTCCCGTTGGGGCATGATATTTAATGGAGTTGTTAATTCGTATGGTAAGGACCTTGGGGTAGTGATTGTTACTCCTCAAGACACTCATTTTCCGTTCACAGCCAGATTGACCTTCAAATGTACAAACAATATGTTTGAGTATGAAGCTTGCATTATAAGGATCGAAGAAGCCATTGATCTCAAAATTAAATATTTTGATGTCTATGGGGATTCAGCTTTGGTTGTGAATCAGATCAAAGGTGAATCGGAGATGAACCAACCCGGTTTGATACCATACAAAGATTATGCAAGGAAAATATTAACTTTCTTCACAAAGGTTGAGTTTCATCATATCCCTCGAGATGAAAACCGGATGGTAGATGCTCTTACAACGTTGGCTTTCATGATTGTGATAAATTTTTGGAAGGAAGTTTCTAATTTGATTGTGATGCGTCTTGATAATCCAGCTCATGTGTTTGTTGTTGAAGAAGTCAAAGATGATAAGTCGTGGTATTACGATATCAAATGTTTCCTCCAAAGTCAGATTTAACCGTCTAGGGAATCTTTCAAAGATAAGAAGACTTTGAGAAGATTAGTTGGCAACTTCTACCTAAATAGTGATGTGCTCTAAAAGAGAAATTTTGATATGGTTTTGCTCAGATGTGTGGATAGACACGAAGCAGATTTGTTGATGACTGAAGTCCATGAAGGTTCCTTTGGTACTCATTTCAATGGACATGCAATGATAAAGAAAATGTTGGGAGAAAGTTATTATTGGATGACAATGAAATATGATTGTGGCAAGTTTGTGAATAAATGCCATAAGTGTCAAATTTATGCGGATAAAATTCATGTTCCTCCGACACTGTTGAATGTCATTTCCTCTCCATGGCCCTTCTCCATGTGGGGAATTGATATGATTGGCATGATTGAGCCCAAAACATCGAACGAACATTGTTTCATTCTATGGCTATTGATTACTTCACCAAGCAACTTGTTGTAAGATTAATCAAGAATCATATTATATGTCGCTATGGTGTGCCAAGTAAGATCATTATTGATAATGGGTCGAACTTGAATAATAATATGGTGGAAGCTCTTTGCAAAGACTTCAAGATTGCACATCATAATTCTTCTCTCTACAGACCGAAGATCAATGGGGTTGTTCAAGCTGCGAACAAGAAAATCAAGAAGATTATACAGAAGATGGTTGTAACATACAAGAATTGGCATGAGATGCTCCCATTTGCTTTGCATGGGTACCGTACATCCGTCCTTACTTCAACAGGGGCAACCCCTTTCTCTCTTGTTTATGGCATTGAAGTTGTCTCCCAATGGAGGTTGAGATCCCATCATTGCGTGTATTGATGGAAGCCAAGTTGACTGAAGTTGAATGGTGTCAGACCAGGTTTCATCAGCTCAATTTGATTCAAAAGAAGAGATTGGATGCCATGTGTCATGGTTAGTTATATCAAAAGAGAATGAAAAAAGCTTTTGATAAGAAGGTCAAGCCTCCTGTGTTTAGAGAAGGTGACCTCGTGCTCAAGAAGATTTTATCTTTCAAACCTGATGTTAGGGGCAAATTGACTCATAATTATGAAGGCCCATATGTTGTTAAGAGAGCCTTCTTAGGCGGTGCATTGATTCTTACAACTATGAATGGTGAAGATTTCATGTGTCCTGTGAATGCTGATGCAGTCAAGAAATACTTCTCCTAAAAAAGAAAAGAACATATCGCTAAGTTGAAAACCCGAAAGGGCAGCTTAGGCAAAAATGAGCGTATCAGTGGATTGAAAACCTAAAAGGGCGATCCAGGAAAAAGTTAGAGACATAAAAATAGAAATTTATCCCAGTATATTGAGAACCCCACCTTGGGAAAGTCTAGGAAAAAATTAGGTATTATAGCAAGTAACTGCATCCGGCTTGTCCTAATCTTTGAGGCAGTTTTGAACAGTCATTTGGTTCTGATTCATCATTCTCAACCAAAGACAAAAGTACAATGGATTTTAAAGTTGGTAGGAAGAGTAGTGGTCATTATATTCAATGTATCCCTTTTCCATGTAAATTACCATTTTCAAACTTTGTAAAGATCCATGGGGTCCCGCCATTTGCGGGCTACCATTCTATTAAATAAAGTTGAGCTTTTATCCAAATGTTTGTTATTCTTATCTGTTTCTGTTTTAATAAAGTTGAATTTTTATGATTATAATTTTGAAATAAATAAATCAATGAACAATCATTTTTCTTAAATAATAGGGACTTTACTTTAAGAACAATCGATTTCAAAAAGGAATGTCAACAACAATCTAAGAACGATAATTCTTGATGTGTGAAGCATTGTTGGTCTTTCTTGAGAAGTTTGTTGGTGTTTTTACCTCCCCAATAATTCGCCATTCCTCCCCAACATGATTGATGAGTTGCTCCCTAAGCAATTTATCATCCCCAATATAGCTGATGTGTTGTTCTCTTTGTAGTTCATCATCTGTCCCCGGCTGAGGCTTTATGATTTTCATCCTTAGTTTGCATTTTGTGTTTGTGAATGAACCCTGGATCTCAGTGAAACCTTGATTTATCTTTCAGATCCCTAACACCTTTATTTTTGTTTGTTGCGTAGTCGTGGAAGTTTCTCCCCTGTGTGAGTCTGTAGATCTTGTTGATATGTTGGTACATTGACATTGGTTTATTTATCAATCTCCAAGAAATTTGTTACTGATTTTGTATCCTCGTGTGGTCTCTACGTTGTCCTAGAAGATTGGTGCATCCCTAGTGAAGCCCCACAGAGTTTAATTTTGATGGAATTCCCCCCAATAACTTATCTAGTTCCCCACTCGGATTTTTGCCTTTCGTCGTGACTTGGATACCCAGCAAAGTTCCATCTTCTAATAGAAGATCTCTTCATTCAGACAGTATTTGATTCTGAGCAATATCCATGTTGTCCCCTGCAGGGTTGTCTCCCATTTGATATGGTGTTGATCTAAAATTCCCCGTAATGTTGACTTGTTGCTTTGAAATATATATATATATATATATATATATATATATATATATATATGTATATATATCTATATATATATATATATATATATATATATATATATATATATATATATATATATATATATATCCCTTAACTTGAGATGTGGATCCTCAACAGATCTCTCTTATCCTGAACATTTTGATCGATATCCTTAGCAGTGCTTTTGTCCCCCATAGAGTTTGCTAGTCTGTATTTTCTCCGTTCCCATAGAGTTTGAGTTCAAAGCAAGAACTTTGTCAATCTTGGCTTTATCCGTAGCAAGATATCCTCCTCTTTTGAGAGTTCAGTTTTAGTTTGGATTTACTTGGATCCTTTTGGTTGCTACAGTTTTTTTTTTCTTCTTAGAGCGCTGAGTTTTCAGCAGTTGTTGGTCGGACGCATGTCTTCCATGCCTCTCCCCAACCAGACTAGGATTTTTATCCTCGATGATTTATTTTCATCTCTAGCAGGTTCTCCAGTTGATGCTCCCTTCTTGTTGTGATTAGTCGAGTATCTAGTTGTGATGATTCAGATCTTCAGGTTGTACCCTTTGTGCTCATTTATCAGCATAATCATATACATATTCATGCATATACATGCATAAAATGTAACATCAGATATTTCATTGTGCATTTTGTCGCATTGACCTTTTTTTTATCCCCTTCTTTAGTGATATTATTTTCCCCATGTAGATTTGGTGTCTATGTCCTCCTTCAATTGTAGAGTGTCATCCCCTTAAGTAGGAAGAGTTTATCCTTTCTCCTTCCCCACATAGTTATTTCCTTGTGGATGATTGTTATTCCAGTTTCCACCCCAGTTCATTATCTGGATGGAACCACTCCCTTTGAGTTATATCCTCATTGGCTTGAGTCTTATTTGACCGTTTCTTTCTTGTTCTTACCTAGATAGATCTTTTGGTCCTCAAAAGTTTAATACCTAGTAACCGGTAATATCCTTCTTGATGGTTGAGTACTTTACTTGTGATTTACCAAGTAACCGGTAAAAGGTAATTTACTTCTTTGATTTCCCCAGCGGATTCTTCTTTTTTGTTTCCCTAACAAGTTTATCCTTGATATGTTCATCTTAACTGGTGACATATATTCTTCCTGTTTGGTCTTCTACCCAGTAAAAAGGTAGTTGTAAATCCTACTTATTTGGTCTTCTACCCAAGTAAAAAGGTAGTTGTAAATCCTTCTTTCCCCAGAGAGTATATCCTTGATATGTTCACTTTAACCAGTAACAAATATTATCTTGTTCGGTATTCTTCCCAGTAAATGGTAGATATAAATCATATTCTCCCCGTTGAGTTTATCCTTGATATGTTTACTCTAACCGGTGACGGATACTCTCTTTTGAGGTTTTCTACCCAATAAAAAGGTAGTTGTATATCCTATTTTTCCCGACAGTTTATCCTTGATATGTTCATCTTAACCGGTGACAAATATTCTTCTCTTTGAGTTCATCCTTGATATGTTCACTTTAACCGGTGACGGATACTCTCTCTTTTGGCCTTCTACCTAGTAAAAATGTAGTTATAAATCCTATTTGATTTCTTTTTCTCAAGTAGGTTATTCTTACCCAGTAACTGGTAATGAATATTCCTCATTTTCCCTCAGTGAGTCATCTTTGATATGTTTACCTTAACCGGTAGCGGATGCCCCTCTGTCCGAGTATATTATCTTCCTAACCAATAACTGGGGGTAGATAATATATCTCTTTTACTCCTGGTGTTGAAGTTTTTCTTCCCTAGTTGAGTTTGGGTTCGTATTTCTTTGTGAAATTGAATTTCCTTTTGCTTGAGTATTTGGGCTCCGTTCTGATTTACTCTCTTCCCCTGCAAATCTAGTTTTCCTGCAGCCGAGTCTCTCCAATGATTTATTTTCATGGAAAATTCCCTCGTGTCTCCAGCAGTTTTCAAGTCGTAGCCTGGCCTATGAATAGCTTTTATCCCCAGAGTCTCTGTCTCCCCAATGAGTTTTCCTTATGGAATACATTGTGCTCCTGTGGACTTTAAGTATCTCCGGATTCTTTTCCTTTGTGGAAACATATTCCCTACAAAGATTATTTTTGCATTCATATCATATGCATCATGAGGTCTCTTAGGGACCAAAGTTGTTTCTTGATGTTGTTTTTTAAGTCCATTCTACTGAGTTGGTATGGAGATTTTAACCTTCACATCCTCAGCTAGAATGTCCTTAAATAGGGGCAGCTGTAAGACCCCAATTTTGACCCTAAGATCCCTCATGATATCTCATCATTTGCATTGGCTTTGGGATCACACCTTGGTATCCTCCTTACCCCTCATTCATTGGGCTTGTATTGGGAGAGATCACCAAGAACTTTTGATTGTATCATACTTTATTTTCCTTTGTTTACTAACTAAAATGCCAAAAATATTTCTATTATAGTTTTATTTCTTTTTTAGGTAGTGTGTGCATCCATTTGTGCCTTATCAAGCTCATATATAGAGTTTGAGACCCTCAGTGCAAGAGATCAATCAAATAAAGGATCACATTGGTTATGAGCATCATATATGGATCCTCACGTTCTTTATTTGTCATTTTGATCAAGATTTCATCAAGAGTTTGAAGCTTGTTTGCCTTGGAAGCCCTAATTCATATGGATATCTTGTGTGACTTCCTCATCAAGTATCTTCAATAATTGGTCAAAGGTCTCAAGGGATACTTCATTTAACATCATCTTAAGCATATATGATTCTCCATGAGTCCTAAAGAGCAAAATAACTTCAAGTTTGCAAGTTGGTTCTAAGAGGTTGACCAGAGAAGTCAACTGGTCAAATCTAGGGTTCCCTAGACCCTATCTACTACAATTTTTTGTCATATTAAAATGCTTCCAAGCACAAAGTTACTCTTTATGACATTCCAAACAACTTTCATGTTGATATTAAGAGCTAATTTTTCTTGGAAAGTCTTGTTTTATGGTGAAAGATTATAGGTCATTTTGTCTGTGGCCTAGATGGAAGGTCAACTTCCAAGGACCATAACTTGCTCAATTTTTGTGGCGTTGAAGACCATCAAAGTTTCATGGTCAATTTCAAAATCTCTTCTCCAACTTTTATTCTTTGAGAAATGTCAAATTATATTTGCAAGGGCATGTACCAAGAGGAAACATTATAGGTCATTTTGGGTCATCATCATTGAACAAGCAATTTAGCTTAACTTCTAAAATCCATAACTCCCTCATGCAAGATTCAAATGGTGTCAAATTTGTGACCAAATTGAATAGTAATGAAAGACCTACAACTTTTAATAAGGAAACAAAGTAATTTTAAGCTTATAGAAAAAGTTATTCAAGGTGGAAAAAGTGGTCATTTGACTTTTAACTTAGAAAATTTTCAACTATGTTTGATTCTTCCAACTTCCACCTCAAAATTAATCATGATCTAAGCTCCAAATCAAAACGTTTCAACATCAAAGTTGTTCCCCTTCATGTTAGATTTCCAAAAATTCCAATATCATGGCATTTGAATTATTTTTGAGTGACTTGCGTATGGGTGTAATGCATGGCCCCATATGGAAACTTTCATGATCATTTTTCAATTGACAATGCATGGCTTCATTATTAAGGTTTCAACATCATTAGGAAACAAATTTGGACTTGTACACATCATTCTTCGGGCCTTGTACACGCCCATGCAAGCATGCAACCACATTGCTATTTTTGGACAGAATTTGGAAGTGTCTGGAAAGTAACTCCCAAGCCTATAAATACATGCCATGCTGCTCAAAATTGAGGACCCCTTTGCCCAAGCTTTGATTCAGCAACTCTACCACCCTCCATTGATAGGATAACCTTGAAAATTTCACATGAAATCGAGCTTCAATTCCCCTTCTGTTTTGCGATTGAAACTCCAATGGTCCAAGCTCTTTTCATATCCAATTCACTTCCTGCAAGTTGGTAGAAGAAAGCTCAAGCAATTTGGAAGAGAGATCGAGCCCCATTGCTGTAAATAGAAGGTGATTTTTTCAGAATTTTCTCTTCTTCGATTCTCTCTCAATTCTCCATCATTTCTCTTGATATCTGGTTGTCTGAAGTTCTACCAATGTATGTAACATGATTGAGTTGCTTTGAGGTTAAACCGAAGCAACTTGATTCATACACCTCGATTTTCAATTCCACATATCTCTATGTATAGTGAGAATTGAGAAATTTAGAGGTCAAATTCGTGCTCTCTATCATTTTTCCTTTAAAATAGTATATAGATCTTGAATTTTGGTACACTTTGGTCGTGGACAAGTCCGGTGAGGTCCATAAGAGAAGATGATCGGAGCCCTAGCTCCGGTGGTGGGCTGGCTTAGTCCCAACCATCTGATCTTGATTCAATGTTCTAATTATGGCCCTTGGTTTCATTGACTATGTTTGCAACACATTGACTTATGTCTATGATGGACATTACGCGTGTGGTCATCAGATATGCCACCTCAATTAATGGGAGATCTGATGGCCCTTGCTTTTTCTATTTTTATTTTAATTTCTGATTTTATTTTAAATACTCTTATTTAGTTTAATTCATATAAATTTCACTTTTAATCCAAAAAAATAGGGGACTTTCACAAAAAACCTTTAAATATTTTTCCCTTCCATATTTTGAATTTAAATCATTTTTTGGATTAATTTTGATATTTTTTATGAAATAAATGATTTTTGACTTATTTTAAAATATTTTTAAATACTTCTGAATTTCTAAAAATTCTCAATATTTTTGTCTAAGGTCCTTTAACCTTGTTTGACCTAAGATAAATCCCTTGGCCATTTATTTGGTGATTTGAAGGGATTTGAGGTTTTTTCCCTTTTTTAAAATGCAACTTAATTCATTTTAAAATTGATTTTTAATTGTTTAATTGTTTAAAAATATTGTTGAGCCATTTGGTTGACCTTGTGTTGTTTGATCTTCTGTTTGGCCTTGATCATGGTTGATTTAAACTTCCATTTGATGAATACTATTGGATTTATGGGATTGATGAAATGTACATTTTATCCCTTAAAATGAATGGATAATATTGATCAGGTGAAATTCCTCATATGATCAATTTGGGTTTCTATTTCCCCTTCACTCTTCATCTTCATCCCTCTTCTTCCATAATCCATCATTGACCAATGATTTCTCTACAAGTCAAATGCTAGTTGAATCATCAATGACCTTGTGTCAGATGAATCAACATGAGCCTGATTGAGATAGGTCCCTCCCATTTTATTTTTGTGTGTGGTATGCTTTAGGAGTTTGGTTCTTTGTACCATGTCTCTAGCATGCATTGACACTAATATTTTTATTGCCCTGCCTCAGATAGTTGTGACTTATACATAAGTCCAATTACGATTGCTTAACATAGAGCTAAATTTTTTCCTAAAAGGTATAACATTCATGTAAGTGAGATTATAAGTCTCCCATTCTTCATGGCATTGTATGAAGAATGGAAAATTTTCCATTTATGAGAGCTAGTGACATACTTGTTGATTTATCCAAGTTGGAGTTGTTCTCATAGATGATGTCTTGGTTCATGTCTTCATACTTGTGAGTAAATGGTTGAGTGTTTTCCAAAGAATGACTTAAACAAATTGAACTCTTCACTAACATTTGACTAACTTCCTTTATTATTTGCTTTACTCTTTATGTCATTTACTTAAGGCAATTTAAATTTTAGTATCTTTATCATTCATTACCATTTACATTTCATGCAACTTGTTTATGTTTCAGTCCTTTTCGCTTTGCTCACTTGAGCCATATCTTGTGATTGGATATATTGTGTGCTTGTGATTTTGTTCTATTTGCGGTCTTAGGATCTTAAACTACTTAATAACAAAAAAAACCTTAGAAAATATCTTGGTGGACTGTTGGACTTGATATGAACTTTTGAAATTAGAATAGGCAACTTCCCTATGCTTTGAGGACATGGTCAATGCCATTATTTGAGACTGAGCTATCTTGGCCAGTGCCATTCATTTGATACCAAGCATTGAGTTCCCCTTTGGTTTGACTGCCACTTTGTCTCTGTGTTTAAGCTGTTATTTTGATCTTATTGTTCAAATATGATGATTATTTCTATGATTTTTCCACATGGAATATTTCATCTGATACATTTTGAAGACACTGAAGACTACTTGCTTTTGGAATGCTTGCTTGGATGTTATGGCCATCTTTATTTGATGCATATGATCTTCATATTGATTTCTTCGGTGGTTATGCTTATTGCTTTCTTAAAAGTCAAAAGGAAATGGGTTTGTATCAGACATTTTTGTCTTGTGGATTGCATCCCATTGGTCAGATCTTTTCAACTCTTAACTTTTAATTTTTGTCTAGAGTAGTCCCTTCATATCCTCCCACTTCTTTAATTTCAAAATCTCTCCCTAATTTCAAAACCTTCTTTGTTTGTGTTTTCAACTTATACTTGTTTTAATGAGTAGAAACTTTGGCCTTATGCCATTCAATTTTCAAACACTTTCTTAAATCAAACTTGTCAATAAACTTAATCATATTGACTTTACTTTCAAAATACAAAAAAGAACTAACAACCTCATTTAAGTCTTTGGCCTTTTTCTGCCCTTTTTTTCTTTTAAACTTTGTTAAAATCAATCCATCAAGTCCTTTGGAATTTTTACCATGAACTACGTGGTTTTGATCTCTCATTTTTATGTTGGTACGTAGGCATAAGACCGAAGGTCTTGTAAAACACAAAATATAATTAATGAATTATTTTCTCATCCCCTCAATCTATATTTTTATCAAACATCTTTTCAACCAAAACACTTGCACACAAAAAAGGGCTCCCTAGGAGTACCTAGGACACTTTGGATGCTAATACCATTCCTCTGTGTAACCATCCCCCTTACCTGTAATCTCTGACATTTTATTAGTTTTGATTTGAAAACTTCTTATCTTTTGGTCTTGTTCGTACTTTTTCCATTTTCCTTTAGAAACAATAAAAGCGCGGTGGCAACTCTGGCTTTATTGATGTCGATTTTATCCATAGCTCGATGTGTAGTTTTAGTTTCTTGAGAAATAAATTTTTAATTAGGATTTAATTGATTTTAGAATTTAATTGATTTTAGAGTTTAATTGATTTTGATTAATTTCTAACCTTAGGATAGTGTTAGAATTCGATTACAATCTTAAACCATACTTAGATTTTGACTTGAATTTAATTTGTGCTAATAATTGAATATATTTAGTGAAATGACCATTTTTCCCCTTAAGGGCTTGTTTTGTCATTTTAGCCATAGAAGCACATGTTTCCTTTAGGATTAGAATTTCACATACAATTTTAATCAAACGTTGAACAATAATTGCATGATCCCCTAGGATTAATTCTGACATAGAATTTTAATCAAGTTTTTTTACTAACCAATTACATGTTGCTTTAGGAATAGCCCTTGAATTTAATTCTAACCATTAGATTAGGATTAACCTATTTCAAAATCAAATTAAACCCTCGATTAAAGTTTATCAAAAGCAATTTTGATCAACTAAATCCTTTGATTTTGTATAATCCCACAGTATGGAGTGACAAAAGACCCTTGGTCACTTAATAAGACTTTTTCTGTAAGTTGTTAAACCAAAGTTAGAATTGTGTGGCATGAGCCCTAAGCAATAGAGAAGGAATATGACTGGAGAATTCCTACCCCCATTCTGAATATCTTTGGATGTGGGATGAATGACCCAATTCCTCATTGTATTCACCTTTATTCATAGACTTTAGCACAATTCAAATCATACAATTGGCAAGTCCCTCTCCTCACAAAGTATCATGCAACAAGCAAAGGACTACACCAACAACTTATCAATTATGATACAAGTTACGACACGAGCCTTAAGCAATAAATAAGGAACAAGACAGGAGATTTCCTACCCCCATTATGAATATCTTTGGGTACGGTACGCTTGACCCAGTTGCTCATTGTATTCACGTTTATTCATAGACTTTAGTGCAATTCGAATCGAATGATTGATAAGGTCTTGATCATCATCACAAGAAGCAACAAAGAATCTTCTACAACAACTTAAAGGTTAGGATGAGAATTAAATGTCACGAGCCTTAGTTAGTAAAGAAGGGATGAAACTGGAGCTTTTCTACCCTCATTTAGGATATCTTTGGGTGTGGGACATTTGGCCCGTTGCTCATCGTATCCACCTTTACTCATAGAATTTAGTGTGGTTCTTACCAAATAACTATCAAGTCTATTCCATATTCCAATAAATCATCTTCTTTTGCCTCATCAATCATTTTGTTTTAAGCCCTAGTGGGCTGAACTACAAAAGCTCTGATTTTCTTATTCCACTATAAGGATACGTAGGGAAGAGAGTTCAGATTCTTTACGGGTTGTCTTATTTATCAATCAATCATTTTTCATTCATAAATCAAGACCATCTTTTTGAGATCAAATATAAATCTCCTTGGACTCCTTGTACATCCATTTAGGATGATATAGCGGCAGTCCACCTCATCAATCGAGAGTTGTTTGGATCGTCCCCAAACATTTAATTCATTCTTTTTAGGATAAGACGCTGGTTTATTCTTCGATTCAGAGTCTATCTCTTTTATGGATCCAAGATACCATTCTTCTTTGATCTTGAATAATTTGTTCCCTAACAAGTGATACACTATTCCTTGTACTACAATACTACAATCATTCCTTGAAGTGGTGTTTGTCTTGTAAGGCCTGTTGCTTAGACAAATATCTCTCTCTTTGTTCCATGGAAGTTAACCTAAAATTGGGTTATTCTTGTAAGGCCCTATTGCTTATACAAATACCTCTTGATACCATTCTGTTGGTGCAAGTTATACTTTTCATCACTTATCTCTCTCTTTGTTCTTGTGGTTCCACGAACTACGATTGCTCTGACTTTCTCATTGCATAGTGAGAATACATAGGAACGAGGATTCGAATCCTCCGTGAGCATACTTATTAAATATTCCTCCTTCCGCCTTAGGGAACCATTCATATCTTTCACGATCCATTATCTACCTTCGATCATAAACCGTTCACCCTAGAGACATAATGTTGCTTTGAAACCGAAATACAGTTTTCCTTGGAATTCCAGATACATCCTTTTAGGACGATATAGCGGCATTCCACATTAGCACCTAGAGTTGTTTGGCTCGTACCCATACATTTAATTCCTTCTTTTTTTGGCCATACCATATAGCGACAACCATGCTAGTCCACGTATCAGTTAAGGTCAGTTTCCCTCTATCGTACAAATCCCATTTTTCCTATGGATTCTAATACACCTTTACCTCTTGGTTTCAAACTATACTCCTTTAGTCACTTCTTACCAAATACTCATTTATATGACTTTGGTCACTTCATTCCGTTCATCTCCCTACATTCATATACTACCTTCATTCACTCCATGTGGTACACCTATTCCTTGAGCCAAATACAATATACCCTTTGTGCTACATCTTGCGTCACCTTATGAACCAAGAGTTGTTTGGATCGTCCCCAAACACTTAATTCTCCTTGTTTTCGGCTTTACCTTATAGCGGCATCCATGCTAGCCCACGTATCAGTAAAATCCAGTTGTACTCTTGCGTTCATGTTCTCACCCTTGTTGGAGTTCAATTATATAATCCTTTGGTTTACACCATACCTCTGATCACAACTCTTTCATCTCCCACCACTAGTTCTTTGAACTACGAAGCTCTGAATTCCTCATTGCACCATGAGGATACGTAGGCATGAGGGACCTAATCCTCACCGAGCTTTTTATCTATTTCCTTCCTTTTCCCTCATTCTTTTGTGAGTAATCTTTAGATATCACACCTATTCGAGCGAGAACAATCAAAATGGTTCCCATGGAGTACCATGGATGTTAGGGGTGCTAATACCTTCCCCTTGCATAACTGACTTCCTTACCTAGCATATGTCTTTCCGCTGGGTTTTATCGATGTTTTCCCTTTCCTTCAGGAATAAATAAAGTTTGATGGCAACTCTGTTGTATGTTCGAGCGTTCGATACGTTTAAGTATATTTCTGCTAGCTTCACCAAGCAACAATCATCCAATAGTCCAAGCCAAACAACACTAACGCCTCCAAAACAACCTTGCATCATTCTGCATCAAAATTGGCTCCATTCAAAACCCTTCCACCCATCATCAACTTCCATACCAAGCCTTTATCATTCCACAATTCATTCAAGCATCAGTTTCAGCATCAATCTAAAGCAATACAAACAAGTCATGCAATCACTTAGTGAACATCTACCATGCAATGCATCAAGCTTCAACAAACACATCAAAACCAACTTGCATCAGTACAATACAAAACCTTGCAGCAAGACATCATAATAGACACAACAACATGTCACAACATCCTGTAGCCTTGCCAGCCAGACCTTGCATTAACCTACATCATGAACAAACCAAGGCACAAACATTAGACCTGCAACATTCATTCAACATCCAAGCACACCTTGCAATCCCTTGCAGCATCATAACCTCAATCGTCATCACAGTCCCATAATCCTTGCAATCATGCACCCTTCATGATTCATACTTTATCCATCAAGCAACATTACAAGCAATCAAACTTACCAAACTAGCCTGCCACAAATTCCACTTAACAACTTCAACCAATTCATCAAACAGCCTGCAATGCATCAATCTAAATCACCAATTCACCTTACAAGAAATAGCATACAACAATCAAAAAAATCCATTACAAGCAACTATAACTCCTACAACCTCATCCGTCCATGCCAAGTCGGCAACCCAAATGCATCAACTCACCTTAACATCAGTCAACAACAAGCAACTATCAAAAACAATTAACAACAATGACCACATCAATTCAATCAAATTCCAAAAGACCAAGTTCATCCAACTCACTTACTGCAGTAAAACACACTTGGCAAGGCAGTAAAAAGGAAAAAAAATACAATAGTCCAAAACTAGATAAGCAAGGTACAAAGGCACGGTTACATTTCAGAACAAAAACACATATTGGAGCAGACATGTTCTACAATTCCAATTCCACCACTCTCTTTCCCTCATTTGATCAAAAATAAAACCAAAAAACCCTAGTTTTCTTTCCACTATAAAAGAGAGGTTGGAAGAAGCAAGCGGCAGGGATATCGGGTCTGAGCAATATCAAAGGATGAAAAAACACTACAACATAACACAACATCAAACACCATACACAAACCTTAAACAAATCAGAATAACACAAAATCTCTCCAACCCTCACACTCGTGCCAACCTTTCACTCTCACTTTAACTCTCGCTCACTTCGAACATGGGAAGAAGAGAAGTAAACAAAAATAAAACAAAGGAAACTTACCTAAACCGTTGCCTTTTCCAATTGTCTTCTCCGACGAGGTAGAAACCATATCTTCTTTGTTTGACCATTTTCTTGTTACTATCATGTAGCTTATTTCCTGAGGAATTAAAACCCTAAGGAATTAGGCTTTGATTCCTCCTTCCTCACATTTAATTTCTAAATTTAGGTTTAGGGCTCTTGATCTATTTCCTTCGATTAGGCCTCATTCTTAGGAATTAGGAGACTTAGGCTGGGGATTCATGCTTAGGAGAGGGAAACAGAGGTTTTGGTGTTATTGAGTTCTTCTTTAGAGATCTTCCACGGCAGAGCCAGGATGAAGTGTGTTTTCAAACTTTTGAACGAGGGGGGAAATGTTTAGAGAGCTCAAACTCTCCTCTCACTTGGCCTTTGGATTGGGCTTTTCCCAGGGCCCATTTGTTTTTTTTTTGTTTTTTCCTTCTTACCACCAGATTTCTCTCATACCCCCATTTTATTTTATTTTAATTTCTTTTGTATTCTCTTTATTTCTTTTTTACTTAATATTTTTTTAATCAATTTTATTTTGTTTCTTATTCATTCTTTAATCAATTTTTTTACTAAATATATTTCATCAATACTTTTATTATTATTATTATTATCATTTTTTATCATCTATGTTTTGACCATTTTCCCTTTTATTATTGATATTTGATTGATGATAGTCAAAAGAATCATAGATGATTGGTCCTAATGATGATTAAACCTTTGACAATTCAAACATGTTGATGAATGATCAATGGATCATTCTTGACACTTTGAGGTGTTGATAGGTTTCCCTTAGTTGATCATGTTTTAATCTCTTGATGACTAGATGAGACCTTCAGTTGCTTGAGCAGTTGCCTTTATATTTTTCATTTGTGTTGAATTGTTTCAAGAGACTAACTTTGTGTTAGACCTCTAACATGCTTAGCACATACATTATTATAGAACGTCCTCAGATAGGCGTGGCTTCTACATAAGTCCACTTACAATTGCTTAACACAACGCTTAAGTGTCCTAACTCAATTAAATCTTTCCATTGATCATTAATCACTAACATTTGGATTTAGATGGTTAATTTGTATCTTATCTAAATTTAATTTGTGATTACTTGGGTGATGAAATCTTCCATACTTCCAATCATTAATATATGGATGCTTCAGTCGATTAAATCTTTTTTGATTCAAACCTGTTGATAAATGATCAAAGGATTGTTTTTGACACATTAAATCAAAGATATGTTATCCCTTAGTGCACCATATTTTGTGTCCTTTGACTTGTGGATAGATTATCCTTAGGTGACTTGTTGACCTAATCACTAACTATTATCACTAACCATCGACTTGTTGACCTAATCTTATATTTTTCTTATTGTCATTTATTTATTGTCATTGTATAATCAAAAAGAACAGAAACATGATAAAATCAAAACACCAAAAAAACTAAATTCATCTATGACCCACTGTTGAACTTAGAGGACTCCTTAGGACCATTTCTCTGGAACCTTGGATCATGATCCTTGACCTTTTGCTCTAATTTGGAATATCATCAGTGACTTACAATCTTTTATTGTAAGAATGGAATTCATGTCACTACCCTAGGAAGACATGTCGTAAACCCATTATCCACTTGTTAGTATAAGTCACTTTGCACACACAAGGATTTCTCTTGGGATACCTTACAATGAGACCCTTTATTTCTCGCATCTACTACTTTGTAAATATCTATGTATCTTACCATTTCAAAATCAATAGGCAATAAACTCTTGATCCAACGTCAAGCCAAATTTTCTTAATCAAATTCAAAATACAATAAAAATACGATTAGAATTGTACGCCACATGCCTTAAGTGGTGGAGAATGAGTAAGAATGGAGCTTTCCTACCCTTACTTTGAGTATTTTGGACACAAGACAATTGACTTGTTTGACTGAAATATTCACCTCTGCCCGTAGTCTTTAGTGAAATTCTTATAAAAAATAATCTCTTTTCAAAAAAACATCAACACATCAAACTTATTTTTTGCGCCTTAGGGCATCATTCCAAAAACCTTTTTCAAGGTAAAAACAACCAACACACAAACATTTTATACTCCGAACTACGAAGCTCTGATTCTTCATTTCATGATGATGATACGTAGGCACAAGGATCTCAATCCTTGGCGAGCACAATAATAAAAAAACCAACCATTTCCCCTTTTCTTCTTGATAGCATATAAGCATTAAGATAGATAAACCCCCATGCATATAGACAACCTAGATGGTTCCCATCGAATATGATGGATGTGAGGGGTGCTAATACCTTCCCCTATCATTACCGACTTCTGAACCCATATTTGGTTGCGATACCAATCTTTTCACTTTTTTTCTTTAGAGGGTTTTATCGATTATTTTCTCTTTCCTATTTTTATAGGGATAAATAAAATCTAGTGGCGATTATGTGTCAGTCCGATCAGTTTTCGTGTAGCGACAGTTGCAACTCTGTTGGGGACTCGGTTTCCCTAAGCAAGTCAAGCCTGGTCTTGGTTGTCTTTTTGCCTGTGTGGACGTTTATCTCTTCTTGCTTTTATCTTTTTATCTAATTGGTTTTTTATGTCTTTGTTGACATCATCTCATATGTTACATGGCTCTTTGAGGATGAAGTACAAAATGGACATTATTGATTACAAGAAAAACCTTATGGGAAAAACACTCTACCCAGGTCTAGATAGAGAGTAAACTTGAGATAGGAGAGGTTGAGTAGTATGGGCCACCGAGAAGCTTTTCTCGTAAGGGTTGATATGAGAACCTCACTTAGAGTAGATTATTTTGAGGATATTGATGATCGTCAAGCTTTTGGCGTAAGCGTCAGTATTTTCATTAGAATCACTGACTCTAAATACCTTCATAGAACCTTGAACCTTTGGCCAACTAGAAACTATGGTCGCGTAGTACGGGTCCCTGAGAAGCTTTTCTCCCGAGGGTCAGCACGAAGACCTCACTGAGAATAGATTTCCTTGACAGAGCTAACGCCTAGCAAGTAAATTGACATAAGTGGAAAACAATCAAGGAAATCCATGACTCTGAGAACCTTGTCTAGAACCCAATGTCAATGGTCGCATAGTGTGGGTCCCCAAGAAGCTTTTCTCACGAGGATCGGTATGAAGACCTAACCCGTAAATATATTCATTTGATGGAGTTGTCGACCGACACACTTTTTCCATAAATGGCAAACAATTAGATGAATTCATGACTTTGAGGTCCCTGTTTCTAAAGAACCCTATATCATACCCAGTGAAATCCCTGTTTGAAAGCAATCAGTGTTATACTCAATTTCATACCTCATACATCTCATAGTTATGAAGCCATGCTTGAGTACCATTCATACATGATCATACATTCATGCATCATAAAAAAAACATCACATTCATGCATGATTTTCATCTCATAAACAAAATCTCATACGACCTTTTGTTCTACCCATCTAGTTGATTTCCCATTATACGCTCAGAACTGAAAGCATGTATCAAGTTACTGCGGAAGAACTCCAACGAGGCCAAGCTGCATTAAAGGAAGAGATCAGCCAACTGAAGACTCAGGTGAGCCTGGTTATGGCTGTAAGACTCTAATTTTGACCCTAAGATCCCTCATGCTATTCACATCATATACATTAGCATTGGGATCACACCTTGGCATTCTCCTCACCCTTCATTAATTGGGTTTATTTTGGGAGAGATCACCAAGCACCATGTGATTGTATCATACTTGTTATTTTATCATTTACTAACCAAAATACCAAAAATATGTCTTTGCATTTTCCTAACTCTTTTGTAGGTGAGGCACATGATCACCTTTGATATATCAAGTTCACATCTAGGGTTTAAGACCCTCATTGCTAAGAGCTCAACCAAGGAATGATCCATAATTTCTCTAAGTAATCACATATGACTCCCCATGATCTCCATATGTTATTTTGATCAATAAATCTTCAAGAGTTTGGAATTGGTTTGCCTTGGAAACCCTAGTTCATCTAGGTATCTTGAGTAACTTCTTCAACAAGCTTCTTCACCAATTGATCAAATATTTCAAGGGACACTTCAAATTTCATCATCTTATGCATATATTATCTCCCATGAGTCCAAAAGGTCAAAAGGATTGCAAGCTATCAAGGTGGTTGATGGTGGTTGACCAGAGGAATTCATCTGATCAAAACTGGGTTCCCCTAGACCCTGTCTCCTAAAATGTTCATCATATTAAAATGATTCCAAGATAAAAGTTACTCTAAATGACATTCCGAACAACTTTCATGTTGAGGTCTGGAGCTAGTTTTTCTTGGAAATGCATTTTTTATGTTGAAACATGATCGGTCATTTTGTCTAAACCCTAATTTGAAAGTCAACTTCCCAAGACTATAACTTTTTATGTTGAAACATTATGAGATGAAAGATTTCCAGGTTTCACAATCCAATTAAAGGTGTCTACTTAAAATTTATGTTTGGAGGAAGAGCTAATTCAACTTTTATGAGCATGTGATATAAGGATACATTATAGGTCATTTTGGACCAATACCATTGAACAACTCATTTTCCTCAACTTAAAAAATGCATAACTCATTCATCCTAAATCCAAATTATGTCAAATTTGTGACCATTTTGAATATTTTTGAAATATCTAAAACTTTGATAAAGACATGTTTCTCATTTGAAGGTCATATAAAAAGTTAGCCCAGGTGGAATAATTGAACATATGGCTTGACACTTAGAAAGATTTTTAACATGTTGGAATTTCCAAACTTCCACCTCAAAATTCATCATAATATAAGCTCCAAATGGAAAAGTATTCAACATAAGAGTTGTTCATCTTGATCTAACCTTTCCAAAGAGTCCAAATTCATTCATTTTGGACAAGGTTTGAGGGGTCTGCGTATGGTCTGAACATGGATGCATCAACTGGCAAGGATCAATCTTCAAACATCAATACACTTCTTCCTTGCATTACAATCCATATTCATACTCAATTACACTTGCATATGGACTGAATTGAGTAGCTTCATGGGCCTGTACATGCCCATGAAAGCGTGTACTTCACTTTGCCAAATTTGGAAATATTTTGAAAGGTGCAAATAACACTTGCTTGAGCTATAAATAAGAGGCCATTGGCATCAGAAATTGGACCCTTGCGCACCATCTTTGCCTCCCACACTTGAAACCCTCATGTTTGAAAGGAAAACCTGAGAAATTTCATTTGGAATTTGAGTTTGAATCTGACTGTTTGGGGATTCAAAAACTCCAGGATCCAAAGCCTTATACCAATCCTAAGCTACTTCTGCAAGCTTCTTGAGCAAGATCAAACACGAATTGAAGCAAGAGAGATCAAGTTCTGCACAACATTGAAGGTATTTTTCTAGATTTTTCTTCTCTTCGATTCTCTCTCAATTATCATCAATTCTCTTGGATCCTTGGATGTATGAAGTCCTACCAATGTAGGCAAGAAGAATGAGTTGCTTTGAGGTCAAATCGAAGCAACTCAGTTCATACACCTCAAAATTCAACTCCATGTATCTCTCAATATACTTGGAGTTAGTTTGAATTGAGGTCAGATTCGTGATCAGTGCCATTTTCTCTTTAAGATTATGTCCTTATTTTTTAGTTTTTTTGATGGTAATGAGAGAACCAGTCCGGCCAAGGTCATCGGAGAAGATGATTGGTGGTTTGCTCCAGTGATGTATTGGACGTGTTTTGAGCCACATGATCAAGCCTTGGCATTTTAATCTTGAGCTTTGCTTTTGAATACCATCGGTGTAGCATGTTGACTCGTGTGTTTGATGGAACGCGCGTTTCAGACCACTTGATCTGCCACCTCAATTAGTGAGGGTGATCAAATGGTCCACGTTTTTTAGATTAATTGATATTCATTTTAGTTGTTTTATTTTCATTCATTCATATTAAATTTAATATTGATCCAAAAAATATGAGAGTTTCACCAAAAAAATTTAAATAAAATCCTCTTTCATTTTCTGAATTAAAATTATTTTTTGGATCATTATTAATATTTTCCATAATTTAATTGATTTTGTGAATATTTTTAATTGTTTAAAAAGACTTTTAAGTTTCCAAAAAATTTGAAATTTTTTCTCCAAGGTCCTTTGACCTTGTTTGACCTATGATAAATCTCGTGGAAATTTCCATGGTGTTTTGATGAGGTTTTAGGAAATTGACCAACCATAATTTAATTTAATGCATATTTTTATTATTTTTAATTGTTTAAATGCCAAATTAATTGTGTAGAGCCATTTTAATTGAGTTTGTGAGTTTGACTTGTGTTGTTGGGCCTTGGTCAAGGTTGATTTGACTTTGCTAGGTTAAGATCATTGAATTTAGGGGATTGATGGAATGTACATTCTATCTCCCAAAATGAATGAATGATCTTAATTTGGTAAAAGTCCTCCTTTGACCAATTTGTGTTTGATTCATTCCCCCTTCCTCTTCATCTCATTCCCCTTGTTTATCCATTCATGTCATAGACCTATGATATCTCTATATCCTAAGGCTAGTTGATTGCAAAATCAACATAAGTATGGATGAGATTAAATCCCCCACTTTGCATATTCTTTTGGTGTGTGGTATATTTCATGAGCATAGTCCATTATACTATGTCTCTAACATGCATTAACACCAAAATTCTATTGTCCGACCTCAAATAGTTGCGACTTCTACATAAGTCCAATTACGATTGCTTAACATAGCGCTAAATTTTGACACAAAAGGCATAGCATCCTAGTTAGTGAGATTGTAAGTCTCCCCTTTTTCATGATATTGTGTGGAAACTTGGCCTTTTTTCCTTCCTTTGGAAGATCTCTTGGTTCAAGGATCCGTGCTTGTGATAAGTGGGTTGAGTGTTCTACAAAGAATGACTTAAATAAAAGCAAAGAAAAATCAATAATAACTTCTAATTCACTAACAACTAACATTTAATTTCAAGTCATTTACTTTTAATGCACTTTATTTTTTAAGCCTTATTCATTTGCCATTTTTCATACCATTCAAGTTGTTTACTTTTATGTCATTTTCACTTTGACCACTCATATTTTATGATATAATGTGTTTGTATATACTTGTTTGATTGTGTGGTCCTTTGACCTTAATGCACATAATAAGAACAAAAACTCTAAAAAATATGTTATGTGAATTGTTGGTTTGATTTGAGACTATTGGACTTAGAATTTAGGCAACACTCCCTATGCAAAGGACTTGGCCAATGCCAACTTTAATGAAACCAAGTGCTTGTCAAGTGAACATTCATCTGATGCCACTTTGAAGATCCATTTGAGTTCATCTGTAACATGATCATTGTGAAGTTGTTATTTTGAACCTGTGACTTATGCCATCTTTGAAATCATCTGACACATGGGCAAATTTTGAAGAAGATCATGAAATTTCTAAGCTTGGATGTGGCTATCTTTATTTGATTCCTTGTTCTTCAACTTGCTATTTTGTGTATTATTTGTTGCCTGATTCTAAAATCAAAGGGAAAGTTGGGTTTCTATATGACATTCTTGTCTATTGGATTGCAGCCCATTGGTCAGATCTTTTCAACTCTCAACTTTTAAACTTGTGCTTAGGATTAGTCTCTTCATCTCCTCCCCACTTCTTTAATTTCAAAATCTCTCCCTTCTTTTAAAAATCTTCTTTGCCTGTGTTTTCTAAACTTTGACCATATTTCAAACTAGAAACTTTGACCTTATGCCATTGCATTTTCAAAACTTTTCCGTAATCAAATTTCCAAATCAATCTAACTATACTTGACTTAAAATTTCAAAAGCCAAAAAGAACTAACATTCATTCAAACCATTTTTAGGCCCTTGTGCCTTTTAAAGTTAAAATTTTGTTAAAAGCAATGCACTCACTTTGAAATTGATACCATAAACTATGATGTTTTGATCTCTCATATTTATGTTGGCACATAGGCACAAGTCCGAAGGTCTTGTCAAACACAAAAAATATAATTAATGAATTCTTTTCTCATCCCTCCATTCTATTTACTGCAAATATCATTTATACAAAAATACATATGCACACAAAAAAGGGCTCCCTAGGAGTACCTAGGATACTTTAGGTGTTAACACCTTCCCTCTGTGTAACCAACCCCCTTACTTGTAATCTATGACATTTTATTAGTTTTGATTTGAAAACTTCTTATTTTTTGGGGTTTTGTTCGTACTTTTCTCTTTTCCCTTAGAAACAATAAAAGCGCGGTGGCGACTCTAGTTTTATTGACGTCTAGCTTTTCCATAGCTTGATGATCATGAATTTACTACTACATATGGAAATCCTACAAACACTATTGAAAAAGGAAGGCAATCCCACATTAGATGCCATGATCAAAATGGTTTCTCCTGTACATCTTTCCGGATCCACCTCATGTCATTAGTTGCCTCAGGGGTGTGATCTACTACCCAAACTTCCAAGGCTTCCCAATCAATAGCCTCGTCAGGTTCAGCTTCAACCAAACCAACAAACCTGAGGCCAAGAGTATGAAAATCAGGAGAGACCCCGAAATAATCTAGAATGAAGGAATGTTCCTCCATATCCAATTCTGGTGACGTACAATCAACTCTTGCCATATCTAATTCAGAACTCAATGGTGGTTCCCAAGTCTCTCAAGGTTTTACCACAACCATTATCACTAGGGTATAACCCCAACGTGCAATATAGATATCATGCTAGGTCAGCAGGGCATTCGACCGAGGGCTGCAACACTTTCAAAGCCAAAGTACAACAACTGATTGATTAGAATTAATTAACTCTGCTTAACAGAGGAACCAAGTGTGGAATCAGAATGGGCACCCAAATCAGTGGTGAGGTTCCTTTGACCCCCATATGACCCAATTCCTATGTCATACGGTCGACTTCTCCCGCTTTTGCTTAATAGTTCACTGGTGCAACTAAAAGAACTAGGACCTCCTCTAACACCTCTTCCTTCCCACTCTAGAGCACCCGTGCACTCGATTGAGAATTATAAGTGTTTCAAATACAAAGTTTAGGACCTGATTGATCCAAAGGCTATCACGTTCACATCGAATAGCCTGGATATACTAAATAACCTCATGCGACAACATAAAGGCACTTCTACAATGCCATAACCAGTGCAAAAGGATAAGTCTGAAGAGTTTGTTTCTGTTGGAAGAGTCTGAATACAAATCTCTCTTGAGAATTGTTACAACAACTTTTACAAGCATAATAAGACCAGTCTACGGTTGAAACAAGGCTAATCACGCCAACAATTTTTACTCATTTTCATGTGTAATTTTCTTGCTTGTTATCGTAATATTCACTCGTAAAAAATAGTTTTTTCAACAATGAAATGAATATGCATGTTTTAAGTCAATCCAGTCGTGTTCACTCTTATTTTTTATTCATCGATGTCAAACTTTTGCTAAAAACAAAACTTAAAAGGAAAATGATGAAAATAAGGTACAATATATCAATGCATGTATGCTTTTGAATAAAACCTTGCTGATGATGTAAGACATTGCTTCAAATACCCAAACACTAGAGCTATAAGGAAGATAATCCCTAGCCAACCCCTTTGAGCCTAGAAGTAGGATTTTTCTTCTATATAGAAAGACCCTTACACCTTAAACCCGAGACATGATAGTCTTCAGCTAATTTGAACGAGCGTTCGAATTTCGAAAGAAAACTAAAAGGGAGTGTCTTATCTAAAGATCGATCACGCATTTTACCTCACAAGAGGTCGAAGTCACAAACCTAATTGTTGTCCCTCATCAATAAAATAAGTGAGACAGTCACAACATTTTCAAACCAAACAAACCACTATCACACGATTTGTTCCACCAAAAAGAAAACCCGTTAAGTCAAAACTTGAAAACAAGTGGCTTAGGGGGGAAAATTAGGGCATCCCGATAGACTGTAAGCAAAAACCAATCCAGGAAAAATTTAGGGAAGTTAAAAGCAAAAAATAAAGAGAGGAATCGAAAACAAAAATCCTCAGCAAGAACAAAGTTGTGTGACTGCAAATAAAAAACAGAAAGGCAAGTTCTTTAACTCCTGAAACGTCGTGGGTTCCTTTACTATCACTCCCATCATTCAAATACCTTTTGAAAGATGAATATATCTTTCAAACTAGTTGAATGTAGGGCTAGAGAATATCAAGGAGAACGGGCGGTTAAATAAATTTTTGAGCCCTAAATCCTTTTGTTTCTCAAACCCTGAACCAGGCCACGTTACAACCCTCAAAAGACCTAATTGTAGCAAGGTCTATTTTGAAAGCATATTGCATTATAATTTGTGTCAAAACTGACTCTTATTTTTTGGCTAGTATCGGTATGACATTTGTAACTAGTGATCCATTCACTATATGTCATCTTTTCAGTGAACAAACTTTGACTTTAAAACTGACATAAACATAACACTAGCATTATCATCTTCAAAATAAATAGTTTTACTTGTGAATGAGCATTAACATCAAGAGCGTTTTCACAATGAACATCGCTTGAGAAGTTTTGGTCACCCGAAGGACCAAGTTTTCTAAGGACTACGATGAGCAAAGGCCATCCTTTCAGATTAGTCTTACAAAAGGGGGTAAGACATCCAAGAACTATGTTGAGAAAGCCACTTCAAGATATATTCAGTCTGGGACAATATCATCGAGATTAGGCAAATATCTTCAGAGAGCAGTTAATCAGGGGTGTTCCCTCAAAGATCAACCAGTCAGGGGTAAAGTCCCTTCAAGGATCGTACTAAGGAAGACCACCTCAAAAGCACAAGAAATTCAAAGTGCTCCAAGAGATGGATAATCAAGGGCAGGCAAACCTAAGACACTGAGGCATATCAGATCAAGATCACACTATCAAAGGCTTGTTTCATAGTTTGTAACCGGGGCAGTCCATCCAGATACCTAACAGACTAAGGCAAGACTAGGCCATGGAGAGCAAGCTTTTCTTCATACCTTCGATTTTCTTGCTCATATCAAAATTGGACGATTGACCTATTCTCTTATCATTTGTTTTGAAACACCTGACGTAGGTTTGGCGAGTTCCGAGTGGTATCCATATTTTGAAAAGATCATCCTCGTCGTTATGCCTGAGGGATGTAATGAGGTTTTCGTACCTGCTACAATGTTCCCTCTGTCATTGGTATGAGGATCATCAGCTCTCTTTGCACTTGTTTTTGTAAGTTTCCCCTTGCCTTTGGTCAAGGAAGTCCCATCTTCCTTTCGCATGGGAAGTATTTTTTGCGCTTGCCTTTTGTAAGCTCCCTTTGCCTTTTTCCAAGGAATTTCCCTCTACCTTTGCACGAGGATTATCATTTCCCTTCCACTTACCTTTTGTAAGTATCCTCTCCGCCTTTTGCACATGGAAGGATTTTATTTCCTTTTGTGTGAAGAATTTTTGCACCATTCACACGCCAATTTCAAATCTTCGCAGTTGTTGCTAGGGATTTTCATCATCTTTTGAATTTAAAAACCTTCCCAACCGTTGCTAGGGATGATCATCATTGAATTTCAAACTTTCCCAGCCGTTGCTAGGGATTGTCATTATCAAATTTCAAACCTTCCCGGTCGTTTCTAGGGATTGTCATCATTAAAATTTCAAACATTATCACCCGTTGCTAGAGATTTCCATCAAATTCCAAACATTCCCAGCCATTGCTAGGGATTGTCATTGTTATAAACCTTCCCAGCCGTTGCTAGGGATTGTCATCATTAAATTTCAGATCTTCCTTGCCGTTGCTAACGATTTTCAAGATCTTTTGCATAAGAAACTTATCCCCAATGAAGTTTTTTTCCCCTCACATTTCTCCTTGACCTTTTATCATTGAGCTTGTTCTCATTTCTTTATGCACAAAGGATCTTGATCCCTAGCCAAATTGTGTTTGCATTTTGAAAGACATCTTTCTTCCTTTGGCAGAAGAATTCGAGTTACAACTACACCCTTGTTTGTTTGCCTTTTGCAAATACATAAAACTCTGAGATCCTGTAGGGATGTGTCAAATACCAGTACAAGCAAAACCCATCATTTGAAGAGATACTTATGTTACACATCATTGCATATCCTTTCATATCATTGTATCCTCTTCCATACTTGCCCTACTTCAAACATCAGAATACCATCTTCAAGCCTCAATAGATGGCTTCAGTTCAAAGTCATTTTCCATCCTATAAACACTTTTTCACAAATGCCCATCACCTCATATCACTTTCACTCCCAATAGGGAATTTTTTGGGATAGTTTTTGTAGTTAATCCTCTCCTACCTCAAATGTGTGAAAGTCATTGTTATCCATACATTCAGGTTCGAGAAGATTAAATAGGGGAAGATGTCATATCCTAAATTTCCTCTACCTTTTCTACAACTTTCATGGTCTTAATTCATAGACATACATTCCTCGACTCATCACTTCATTTGTATTTGCATTCATAACAATAAAGCATCCTACATGGACTCAAGGTATGATATTCTTATCTGAGGACCACCAAGATCTCTTGATCATGGTGGGTTATGCCTAATCCACCATAAACTCTAATTTTCAGCTTCAAGCACTCATTGACCTTGTGAGGTTGCATAAGTCACCCCTTTCAACTCCAAATCCCTAATTGGAGGGTGAATCTTGATTTTAAGAATTGTTTGTTCATATGGCCATCCATGGGCCTTGGCCCTAATTCTCTGATCCTCTGTGACTTGTCCAAGTCATCATTTGACTGTGTGTCTTATCTTTTGACCTTGTCATTGAAGGAAACCCTAATCCCTTACCCTGTGTATGCTTTAACCGTGTGAATTTATATCATGATACCTCATGCACACCTAAACCCTAGTTTGTATGATTATGACCCTTACCTTGGGTGGTTCATTTGATCTTTGTTTGAGGCTTGAAACTCTAGCTTAAGAGGTCTTGCCTTGGAGTTTACTTGTTGCTTATTGCATGTGCCCTAAAACCCTAGTTGTGCCCTTATGCTTCTTTAATTTGGCTTAATAATTGAAACCCTACTTCATGGAGTTTATACTTGGTCATTTCATCATACATTTTCCTTCAATCGTCTACCTAAAGGTCCCTTGCTCAATTGTTTGATCTTGGTTTATACAACTTTGCTTGTGATCCATAGTTGGTGATGCATTTCATTGGTCATTAGTTGTTGCTTTGATTCATGATCCATTGGTCCATTTACATACATTCAAGTTCTTTCCATTCATTATTCATGCAAGGAGTGCAAAAGGTCAATCTTGGCCAAAGGTTAACTTTGGTCAATAGTTGACTTTTTGGTCAACTTTGACGAAAGTCAACACATCCTTTTAAATATATCATTCAATCTTCATTCATACACTTTGCATTCATTTTAAGTTCATCCCATTCATAATTATATCACTCATAAAAGGAAATACCAAAAAAAACAACTTTCACCAAAGGTTGACTTTGGTCGAGAATTGACTTTTTGGTCAACTTAGACGAAAGTCAACCCACCATATTCCAAGACCTTAAGCATTATATCGTTTTCATATAGCATTCATAAAAGCCTTTCATACATTTGAGGATTGTTTTAAACTTTGAAATACTTTAAATTAAGATCACATAGGCATTTTCCATTACATAAGCATGGTTTTACATAGGCCATATTAAATGCATGTCATGTTACAATACTTTGTTTGATCTCAAAGGGAAGAAAGAACTTGATAGCCCATGTAACCTATGTTTCATGCTCACACTTGGTCAAGATACTTCAAGCAACACTTGGAATAACATCTTGCTTCAAGGCCATGGCTCTTTGACTCATGTTTCAATATAATCATGGAAAACAACTAGCCATAACAGGCCTACAGCAATGCAACAGAAGCCTTACATCAGTCCTACAAATGTATCAATCCAAATCATCATCAAACCATACATGAACCTTCCCCAAACCATGATGCAAACCAAGATCATGGCATGAATTTACAGCAAACAATTTACCTGCAAGAAGACCAACCAAGCAACCAATCCAACCTTCCATCATCATCAACATCAATAAACAACATTACTCTTCCATAGCAGCAATGCAACCAACCCTGTTATGCCATGCTGCAAAACCCGCAATCCTCAACCAAGAAACAGTTCAAGCCAAACAACATCAATTCCTCCAAAACAACCTTGCATCATTATGCATCAAAACTTGCTCCATTCAAAACCCTGTCATTCATCATCAGCTTCTATACCGAGCCTGCAACATTCCACAGTTCAGCCAAGCATTAGTTTCAACATCAATCCAAAGCAATACAAATAAGTCACATAATCAGTAAGTTAAAACCTACCCTACAATGCATCAACCTTCAACAAACACATCAAAACCAACTTGCATCAGTCCAATACAAAACCTTGCAGAAAGACATCATAACAGACACAACAACATGTCACAACAACCCACAACCTTGCCAGCCAAACCTTGCCTCAACCTATATCATGATTAAATCAACGCACAAACATCAGACCTATAATATTCCATTTAGCAGCCAAGCACACCTTGCAATCCCTTGAGCATCATAACCTCAACCTGCATCACAATTCCACATCCCTTGCATTCATCCATCCTTCATCCTCCATACTTCATCCATCAAGCAACATGATAAGCAATCAAACTTACCAAAACAGTTTACAACAAATTCCACTTTGCAGCTTCAACTTATTCATCAAACAACCTGCAATGCATCAATCCAAATCACCAATTCACCATGTAAGCAATAGCAAATAACAATCAAACAAATTCATTCCATGCAACTGCAACTGCTGCAACCTTATTAGTCAATGACAAGCCTGCAACCCAAATGCATCAACTCACCTTAACATCCATCAATAACAAGCAAGTGTAAAAAATAATTAATAACAATGAACACATCAGTTCAATCAAATTCCAAAAGACCAAATTCATCAAACTCACTTACTGTAGTAAAACGCAATTGGGAAGGAAGTAAAAAGGAAAAACACACCAGTCCAAAACAAAATAAGCAAGGGACAAAGGCACAGTCACTTTTCAAAACAACAACACACATTGGAGCAGACATTTTCCGCAATTCCAATTCCACCATTCTATTACCCTCATTTGTTCAGAAATCAAACCAAAAAACCCTAGGTTTGTTTACACTATAAAAGAGAGGTTGGAAGAAGCAAGCGGAAGGGATATCAGGTCTAAGTAATATCAAAGGTTGAAAAAACTATACAACATCACACAACATCAAACACCATACACAAACCTTAAACAGCTCAAAATAACACAATACCTCTCCAACCCTCACACCCAAGCCAACCTTTCACTCTCACTCACTTCGAACATGGGAAGAAGAGAAGTAAAATAAAATAAAATAAAGGAACCTTACCTGAATCGTTGCCTTTTCCAATTGTCTTTTCCGGTGAGGTAGAGACCTGAGTTCTTTGTTTGACCACTTTCTTGTTACTGTCATGTAGCTTATTGCCTGAGGAACCAAAGCCATAAGGAATTAGGCTTTGATTCCTCCTTCCTCGCAATTAATTTCTTCTTTTAGGTTTAGGGTTCTTGAGCTATTTCCTTCAATTAGGCCTCAGACTTAAGAATTGGGAGATTTAGGTTTAGGATTCATGCTCAATAGAGAGAGATGGAGGTTTTGGTGTTCTTGATTTCTACTTTGGAGCTTCGTCACCGGCGGCGATGAACTCTGGTGCGGCAGAGCCAGAATGGAGTGTGTTTTCAAACTTTTGAACGAGGGAGGGAAATGTTCAGAGAGTTCAAACTCTCCTCTCCCTTGGCCTTTGTATTGGGCTTTTCCCAGGGCCCATTTGTTTTTTTTTTGTTTTTCCTTCTTACCACCTGATTTCTCCCATACCCCCATTTTTTTTTAATTTCTTTTGTATTCTCTTTATTTCTTTTTCTTATTTATTTTTTACTTAATATTTTTTTAATAAATTTTATTTTGTTTCTTATTCATTCTTTACTCAATATATTTTATCAATATTTTTATTATTATTATTCTCATTTTTTATCATATATGTTTTGACCATTTTGCCCTTTATTGTTGATATTTGATTGATGACAATCTAAATAATATTAGATGATTGGTCCTAAGGATGAATATACCTTCAACACTTCAAACACGTTGATGAATGATTAATGGATCATTCTTGAAACTTTGAGGTGTTGATAGGTTTCCCTTAGTTGGTCATGTTTGAATCTCTTGATGATTAAATGAAACCTTTAGTTGCTTGAGCAGTAGCCTTTATATGTTTCATTTGTGTTGCATTGTTTCAAGAGACTAACTTTTTCTTAGACCTCTAACATGCTTAGCACATACATTATTATTGACTGACCTCATATAGGTGTGGCTTCTACATAAGTACACTTACGATAACTTAACATAACGCTAAAGTGTCCCAACTCGATTAAATCTTTCCATTGAACATTAATCACTAACATTTGGATTTGGATGGTTAACTTGTATCATATCTCACTTTAATTTATGATTACTTGAGTGATGAAATCTTCGACACTTCAAATCATTGATATATGGACGCTTTAGTCGATTCAATATTCTTTTATTCAAACCTGTTTATAAATGATCAATGGAATATTTTTAACAATTTGAATCAAAGATAGGTTATCCCTTAGTGAGCCATATTTTGAGTCCTTTGACTTGTGGATAAATGATCCCTAGGTGATTACCTTGTGCAACTTAATCTCAACCACTATTATTTATCACTAACCATTAACTTGTTGACCTAATCTTATCTTTCCATTTATTTCTTGTCATTTATTTTATTCTCAATTTACTTTCTTGTTATTTACTTCCAAGCATTTTATGCTCATTCTCATCATCATTGTATATATCACATGCATCTTTATCTTATTGTTATTTTGTTAGTTTCATTGCATAATCAAAAAGGAAAAAAAACATGATAAAATCAAAACACCAAAAAAAACTACATTCGTCTATGACACATTGTTGTACTTAAAGGACTCCTTATGACCCTTTCTATGGAACCTTGAATAATGATTCTTGACCTTTTGCTCTGATTTGGAATTTCATCAGTGACTTACAATCTTTTATTATAACAATAGCATTCATGGCACTACCCTAGGGAGACATGGCATAAACCCATTATCCACTTGTTAGCATAGGTCACTTTGCACAGACAAGGTTTTGTTTTGTGCTACCTTATAATGAGACTCTTTATTTATCACATTTGTTGCTTTGTAAATATCCATGTATCTTACCATTTACAAAATCAATAGGAAATAAACTTTTGATCCAACATCAAGCGGCATTTTCTTATTCAAATTCAAAATACAATAAAAATATGATTATAATTATGCGCCATAAGCCTTAAGTGGTGGAGAATGAGTAAGAATGGAGCTTTCCTACCCTTACTCTGAGTATTTTGCACATAAGACGCTTGGCTTGTTTGTTTGAAATATTTACCTCTACTTATAGTCTCTAGTGCAATTCTAATTAAAAATAATCTCTTTTCAAAAAACATAAAACAAACATCAACTCATCAAACTTAATTTTTTTGCCTTACGGCATCATTTCGAAAACCCTTTTTCAAGGTAAAAACAACCAACACACAAATATTTTCTACTCCGAACTACGAAGCTCTGATTATTCTTTTCACGATGATGATATGTAGGCACAAGTGCTCTAATCCTTAGCGAGCACAATAATAAAAAACAAATAATTTTCCCCCTTTCTTCCTGATAGGAGATAAGCATTAATATAGATAAACCCCCATGCACGTAGACAACCTAGATGGTTCCCATCGAGTACGATGGATGTGAGGGGTGATAATATATTTCCCTTGCATAACCGACTTCTGAACCCATATTTACTCGTGAGACCAATCTTTCAATTTTCATTTCTTTAGAGGGTTTTATCGATTATTTTCCCTTTCCTCTTTTTATAGGAATAAATAAAATTCGGGTGTGACTCTGTGTCAATCCGATCAGCTTTCGCGTAGAGACACCTTCCTTGCACATAATCGACTCTTGAAACTGAATTTGGTTGTGACGACCATATTTTTGTTCTTTAAGGGTTTTATAGATGTTTCTCTTTAAAAATAAAACTTTGCTGGCGACTCTTGTTGAATTTGAGCATTTGCACGCTAAATTATGTTTCGCGCCGCAACAGTTGGTGATTCTGTCAGGGACTCTAGATAGTCAAGCCTAGTTTAGTTAGCTTTGCGATGAGTGTTAGCATTGTTTATTTGCTTTCCTCTAAAATATTTCATCTCCTATGTGTTTATATTTTGTTTATTCATTTGTTGTTTGATTTCTTATATATTGTGGTTGGAATTATCTAGGTGATTTCATCGTACACTGTGAGTAAGGCTCATACCCGAGTCTGAGAAAAAACCCATGTTTAAGATGGTGGTTGTGTAGTGTTGGCCTTTGAGGTATACTTCTCGCTTGGGTAACACAAATACCCCACCTAGAGTAGATATTCTTAAGGGTATTGTTGTATAATGATTATTCTCTATAGCAATAATATTTCTCAAGAAGGTTTGTGACTCTAGGGACCTTTGTCTAGAACCTTAAACTTGTTATTAAGACTGATGGTTGTGTAGTGTTGTCCTTCGATATGTATGTTTATCTTGGTTGGCACGAAGGCCTCACCTAAAGTAGACCCTCTTGAGGGTATTGTTGTATAATGAGTAATTCGTTATCGAAAATAATGTTTTCAAACAACGCTCGTTACTCTAGGAACCTTTAATCAAAAACCTTAGAGCCAACCTTGTGAATGGTTTGGGTAGAAAAATTATAATTATCCTATTGTAAGGAGGTTTCCTAAAGAGTTTGTTTTGTTGATAATTGCTCAGATTACCCCAAATCCATTTCATCTTCCATCCATACACAACATGACATTGAGTTCCATCCATACACTATATGACATTGCATTTTCATAAAGATGTTTTGGCATATAAAAAACAAACAAAGAATTGCATTTGCATTCATTAGCATGCATACACACTTTTACAAAAAAACAAAAAAAAATGCATCCCACCTGTTGTCCATAACTAGCACACTGATTTCCCAGCACCCATATCGGACCCGAAGCAGTTATTGGAAAATTATGGATGAGTTAGAACAAGGCCAATAAGTTCTAAGAGGAGATATTGATCAATTGAAATATAAAGTGGGAAATATTTTGATAGCCTTGCAATCTTTGATGGAAAAAAGAGAAAATAAAGAACATGTGGTTGCAAGTGTAGGGCATCATATTGTCATTCCTCAACCGCAAAATCTTAATCATCCTTCTCTTCGTCATCCTCAAGGGCCAATGGGTCCAAGTAAGGTTTGACCAACTAATCCTTATGTGGTGAAAAAGGTTTTCTCTAGTGGAACGTTGATTCCTACAATGATAAGTGAATAGGAGTTTATACTCCTCGCGAACTCTGATGCAGTCAAAATAATATTATGCCTAAAATAAGAGCAGAAAACTCATTGAGTCAAAAACTCGAAAGAGATGATTAGGAAAAAAGGGGCATCACGATGGATCGAAAACAAAAAAGAGCGGTCCAGGAAAATTTAGGGATAAAAAAGGGAGTAAAAAATAAAGACACACTAAGTCGAAAACCCAAAAGGGCGGGTAGCTTAGGCAAAAAGGGGCATCCTATGGATCGAAAACTCGAAAGAGAGGTCTAGGAAAAAGTTAGGGATTTTCAAACAAGGCAAAAAGACTACAACACATGAGTCTGCTCTAAGACAAAAACTAAAGACATGAACAACCAATGACAGTCTTCCAGATGTAGTTATGTTAGAGGAACTTGAAGAATAAGAATACTTAGAGGATTCGGTGTCAAATCACGATAAAACCCAAAACATATTTTCTTTATTGGCGAACATATCGACTTCAATCTTTGAGTGGGTAAAAGGTCAACCAAACAATGAATCAAGAATGAGAGTTGATCCTCGACACTACTGATCATTTTGCATTTGCATTTGTAATTTCCTTGTTTGCTAAATGCTATTTATTTTTGTTTCTTCTGTATGGTGAGATTAATGAATTGATTATGATATAAACATTTTTCCGCCTCACTTTCCCTTATCAACTTTCGTTTAAGAAAAAATTGGATGGAAGATGATACAAATAAAATACCAAAAATTTCTAAACTATGCTTATGAATAAAACATTGCTAACAATGTAACATATTGTTTCACTTCCCAAACACTAAGGAGTTAAGGAGTTAATCCCTAATCAAACCCTTTGAGCCTAGAAGTTGGTATTTCTTGTTGTACTAAAAACCCTTAATCGTAACCAGGGACATGGTAGTTTCTTTAGTTAATTTGACTATGCATGCAAACTTCAAAAGAAAGCATCCCATATGAGGTTCAACCACATTTTCTTCCCCGTACACGTCATGAAGTGTTTGAGAAGTCATGAAAATCCAAAAAATTTACAATGGTTGTTCCTCCCCGACCATTAACACGACAATTACAAGACTATTAAAATCAAAAGATTAAATTTCATACAAATTGTTTTTAAAAAATAAAAAAATTAGACAAGGATGAAAAAAAATACAAGAAAAAAGAAAAGCAAAAAAAGCATAAAAAAATTAAAAGGGTGTAAGACCTCAATTTTGACCCTAAGATCCCTCATGGCATCATAACATTGCATTTGCATTGCCTCAAGGATCATGAGCATCTTGGTTCCCTTTGCCTTTGGATGAGACTCCTTGTGATTGGTTTGAGATCACCAAGGATGCTTGAATTATACATCATTGTTTCTCTTACTTTTGTTTACTAAAAAAAAAAAGAAAATAATAATAATAATAATAATAATAATAATAAATAAATAAATAAATAAAATATAACAAAAAAAAATTGGACTTGGGCCTCTCTCATTTGAGGCTATAGGTCCACAAAAACCAGGTTATAAATTGAGAGTTTCAGTGAAACAAAAGGACATGCCATTCCTATTACCCTGGCAGGAAAAAGAAAGTGAGAGAAGAGCTAACAGAGTTCAGAGCAACCTCCAGAGGCTGAAGGGAACTCATCGGCAAAGAACCAATTCCCTCTCATATAAACTCTCAGATTGCTCTGCAAACCTCACGAGTGCAACTCAATTTCAATCGATCATCCCCAATCAGGTATGCCCTATTTCCACTATTTTATACTTTCAACCTGAAATTTTTTGATACCCTTTTAATGTATGTGTTTGATAAGAGGTTTAGGCCTCCTGCCCTTGGTTGCTTTTTGTGAGCTTTTTTTGTGAAGTTTAATGGCATGATTCATGTGGTTACATTTTGATTTGGGGGCAACTCTTGATTACCCTATCTTGTTTCTCTAACCTGTTTGTTGAGTTTTTTTGTGAGGGCTCACATGACTCTTGCAGAGATGGCCTGGTGTTCCACTTTATTTGTGGGATACCCCCTGGAGGTTTATTCCAATTACCTGTGCTTAATGGCTTGAGATATTTGTTTGTGACTGCTTATTCCAAAGGATGGGAGCTACTTGAATCATCAATATGATCTCAAGAGGGGAACTCCTAATGTGGTTTTATTTTCTTTTCCCTTATCTCTTGTATGTTTAGGAATTTAACCCTTTTCTTTTTTTTTCCCCCATTCTAACCCAAGCCAAAACTTTTTGTGCAAACAATAACTTTTGTTTTCAACATTAGAAACCTAAGTCTTATGCTTTTGATTTTCAAAACTTATTTTTCATAATACTTATTCTGAATTGAACCTTTTAATCCACTTTAACCATATTTTTGTAAATACTTTTAATTGGTAAATATAACCCATTCAAATACTTTTTGTGGTTTCAATGGCCACCTTCTTAATCAAACCTTTTTTTTATAACCATTAGCTATTAGGTTTGAGTTATCCTTGAGGTAGATATAATACTCACCTTTATCCTTAGTGATGGACAATGAGTCTTCCATGCTTATTATAGGGTTAACCCCTCACTAGCATGTTGAAGCTATCCTCACATGGTGGATTTATGGTTTTAGGTTGAGTTTTCTCCCTTTGATAACAAAAGACCTTAAGGTTTTTGGACCAATCAATTCACCAACTTTTTTTTGAATTTTTTTACTCCGAACTACGAGGTTTTGATCCTAATCCTTTTTTAAGATGGTACGTAGGCAATGGGTTCATCCATTCAAACACAAAATGTAAATAAATTTGTATATTCTTTTCTCATCCCTTCAATCATGTTTGCACAAATAAATTTTCACAAAAAAAAAACAACAACCTTACAACAAATGTGAAAAGGGCTCCCTAGGAGTACCTAGGATGCTTTGGGTGCCTAACACCTTCCCATTGCATAACCAACCCCCTTACCCAGATCTCTGACATTTTTACTAGTTTTTGATTCGATAAATTATTTAGGTTTTTGTTCGCTTTCTAACCATTCCTTTGGATAAATAGAAGTGCGGTGGCGACTCGACTTGTATGATTTACCTTGGATTTAGTCAATATCTCTAATGGTAATGAATACCCCGCTACAGAAAAGTGGCGACTCTGCTGGGGAATCAGCATCCTAGTGGGTTTTGCCTACTTTTCATATTTGTTGTATTGTATTGTATATTTTTTTTTGTGACATATTTTTGTGCAATTTGGGATTACAGTATTGTATGTAACGATTGAATTGTTTGAATATTAATTCCTTGTATGCTTGGTGATCTTCGTGAGATGAGTTCTATACCCGAACTCGAGTGCACTTAGGATAGGAGAATGGCATAGTCTTGTCGACTTGTGTGGAGTTATTCCTTAGCAAGTTGACTTGCAAGTCCATTCACTTGGTGGAGGTTATGTTGGGATCAATAATGTCACACAAGTAAGTTGTGGTTAGACATTACTCTTTCCAATATAGACCTTAGAAGCCAAGGACCTTAGTTTACCAAACCCATCTTGACCTATGCTTAGGATGTAGTGCGAGGTCGTTCAAGTGTAAGATTTGATACGATTGTTACGCGATACTACACTCATAAGAGTCTCTCTTGAGAATATTTTTGGAATACGAGTAGTCGTTTCTCCGATAATATCCAAAAGATGGGATGATGACTATGAGAACCTCTTGTAGAACATGTTGGGCAGGTTTAAACCTTAGTACACTCCCTTTGGGTGGTTCTTAACCTAAACTCCATGCTCGTGACTTGCAACAAACCCTTGATTCATGGTTGATCCGTTTAGGTATCCTTAATATCAATGGAACTTAGGTGTTGATAAGGTGTAAACCATAATCCACCAAAATGGATAATTGATATTAAGGATAACATGATCCATCCCATGACCTTTGTTTGGTGTGCTTTGCTTGATCCTTGAGTGTGATTGTTGCATTCATGCATTCATGCACCCATTTGCATTCATATCATCAAAATAATAAGAAAATTTTCAAGGAACTTAAGAGGTCTATTTGCAAAATTTTCAGACATGGAAAGACAAAGAAGGAATACAAAGAAGTACAGCTTCAGACAACCAGACTTGAAAGAGCTAAGGAATTTGACATCCTATGTACTAGATCCCTTAGGTGAAGAATTGATGAGTGTATTGGTGCAGTTTTACGATCCTTTGTACCACTGCTTCACGTTTCCGGATTTTCAGCTTTTGCCTACACTTGAGGAGTATGCTTATCTTTTGGGTATACCTGTTCTGGATTAGTTGCCATTCAGTGGATTGGAAAGGGTTCCTACTTCTCAAGAGATAGCAGACATGTTACACATAGATGAATCTCTGGTTGATGCTCATATGACTACCAAATGGGGAATTCAAGGTCTCCTTTCTGAGTTCCTCATTGCTCAAGCTACTATGTATGGGAAGGCCATGAGTGAGGATGCCTTTTAGGCCATATTTGTACTTCTCATCTATGGGCTAGTGTTATTCCCTAACATCGATAAGTTTGTGGATGTGAACGCTATTAGGATTTTCTCTACTCTTAATCCCTTTCCGACTCTGTTGGGCGATACCTATTTCTCTTTGCATATGAGGAATGCGAAGGGTGGTGGCGCCATTGTGTGTTGTTTGCCTCTGTTGTATAAGTGGTTTATTTCTCACTTACCTCAGACGGTCGCTTTCAAGGAGAACAAGGAATGTCTACGGTGGTCCACAAGACTTATGTCTCTCACTAATGATGATATCTCTTGGTATAACCGTGTGTATGATGGTGTGCAGATTATTGATTCTTGTGGAGAATTCTCCAATGTACCTCTTCTTCGTACATGTGGTGGGATTAACTACAATCCTGTTTTGGCACGTCGGCAGCTTGGGTTCCCCCTAAAGGATAAACCCAATAACATTCTGTTAGAGGGTGTAGTCTTTCAGGATGGTAAATATCCCCAAGGCTTGAAAGCTAGGATGGTCTGCGCTTGGCACAAGATTCATAGGAAAGGAAGGAAAGAGTTGGGTCCTAAGAATTGCATCGCTTTGGAGCCTTACACTGTTTGGGTTAGGAAGAGGGCGTCTGAGTATCTCATGCCTTACGAGTATCCGAGACCTACACCTATGATTATGGCTGGGCCTTCAACCCTCCCTTATCAAGGAGTAGAGGAGTTGAGAGACGAAGACCGTTCACGTGCCTGGATCCGTGAACGTGAAGAGTTGCTTCAGCAGATTAAGGAGAAGGATGCGTTGATTGAGTTTCTTGAGCATCAGGTTATTGATGACCCTGACGATGTATGGACTTCTCTACTTCCTCAGTCTTCTAAGTTCTGGAAGAGGAAGTATGATCGACTCGCCAAAGAGAAGGCCGATATGGAGGCAGCCTACGAGAAGGAGGTGAAGAGGCTTCGTGCATTTTATGTTCCTGTGTCCCGAGCTTTAGATGATTGTTTCTAGGGATCCATAAGACGATTGTTTTCCTTTTCTCTTGTATATGATTGACGATGCTGCACTTCTTTTCCCTGATATTATTTGATGAGATATTTCCATATGTGATAAAATGCTTAATATTTCCAGAATTTGCAAATAAAACTCTAAAGTTCCTTTGAAATAAAAAACAAATCATATGCACAAACATTGCATGCATCATATGCATAAGCAGGTTTTGTTTCCGGTCCCTTGCCCTGTGGTCTAACTCTGTGTCCTTCATTTATTTTGAAGACAAGCTGACTCACCGGTACTACACCAAAAATTGAAATTTGTGAAAAACAAGAAGCTGGCGGTGGTAGGGGGAGAAAGGGCTCTCCTGGTTAGCCATTTGTCTTCCTTCTCTTATATAGATGCTGAGGTTGAAATTGGAACTCCTTTCCAAGCGTTATCTTTTGCTGACCCTATTGAGAAAAGAGCTCCTTCATTTGTTTCCTACAAAGATGCAAAGCTGGCCATTGAGCGTGGTGCAACCACTGGTATAGGAAAAATGATTGAGTTAGAAGACAACGAGTCTCGGGCTGGCATAGGTTTTTCTTCTGGTACTTTCAACAAGCAAGGGCTATTCAAGAGTGGAGGTTTCATCCACACTGGTCTAGATGAGGAGGCTGCTGCCGTTTTAGAAGAAGATACAAAGGATTCTGGCAACTTCATCATTCCTGGTGGGGTCTGCAACAATTGGGTCGCTGTGGATATTCCAACAGTTGTCCATAAGTCAACGTAATAATCACTTTGTTTGAAAACCCTTCTCCCATGCCAAAAGGAGGAGTGATGACATTTTTGGCGCATAAATACAATGATATTTTCATTCAATAAATTCATGTTAAATGTTTGTTTTCCAATTATTTTCCCTTTTTGCTTTTGCATGAAATTGGTGATCACATAAAACCCTAAAAAATAGAATAAAATCGATCTTTTTGATATGCATAATGATATGCCTTGTTTGAATTCTAAAGCTTTTAATATCCAAAAATCATTATGCAGGTTGATTTCTAGACCCATTGAACATAATGACCCAACACCATCTCCCAATTTTGAATTCCCTGTATTTGAGGCATAGGAAGATGATGTTGAAGAGATTCCTGATGAGATCACCCGACTACTTGAGCACGAAGAGAAGATCATTCAGCCGCATCTTGAGAATCTAGAAATAGTCAACTTGGGGTCTGAAGATTGTGTGCGAGAGGTAAAGATTGGGGCACTCCTGGAAGAATCTTTTAAGAAGGGGTTGATTAAGTTGCTACGAGAATATGTTGACGTCTTTGCCTGGTCATATGAAGACATGCTTGGTCTAGATACTGATATTGTGCAACATTTCCTACCTCTAAAGCCTGAGTGCATGCCTGTAAAGCAGAAGCTCAGAAGAACTCATTCTGATATGGCAGTGAAGATCAAAGAAGAAGTTCAGAAGCAAATTGATGCAGGGTTCCTGGTGACTTCTACATATCCTCAATGGGTGGCCAATATTGTGCCCGTGCCTAAGAAAGATGGAAAAGTCCGGATGTGTGTGGACTATAGAGACTTGAATAAAGCTAGTCCAAAAGATGATTTCCCTCTACCACACATTGATATGTTGGTAGACAATACAGCTAAATTCAATGTCTTCTCGTTTATGGACGGATTTTCCGGATATAATCAGATTAAGATGGCACCCGAGGATATGGAGAAGACAACATTCATCACACCTTGGGGAACATTCTGTTATCGAGTGATGCCCTTCGGTTTGAAGAACGCCGGAGCCACGTATCAACGAGCTATGACCACCTTGTTTCATGATATGATGCACAAGGAGATTGAGGTATATGTTGACGATATGATTGCTAAGTCAAGAACGGAAGTTGAACATGTAGAGCACCTGTTGAAGCTTTTTCAGCGTTTGAGGAAATATAAGCTTCGTCTGAATCCCAACAAGTGTACATTTGGAGTCCGTTCTGGCAAGTTATTGGGCTTTATCGTTAGTGAAAGAGGTATTGAGGTTGATCCTGCAAAGGTCAAAGAAATACAAGAGATGCCTGCGCCCAAAACTGAGAAGCAAGTCCGAGGTTTTCTTGGCCGCTTGAATTATATCTCCAGATTCATATCCCACATGACTGCCACATGTGCGCCTATATTCAAGCTCCTCCGGAAAGATCAGTCCCATGATTGGACCGAGGATTGCCAGAAAGCTTTTGACAGTATTAAAGAATATCTGTCTGAGCCTCCGATTTTGTCTCCACCTGTAGAGGGAAGACCTTTGATCATGTATCTGACTGTTCTTGAAGACCTGATGGGTTGTGTCCTTGGTCAGCAAGATGAATCAGGGAAGAAGGAGTATGTTATTTACTACCTGAGTAAGAAGTTCACTGATTGTGAGTCTCGATACTCAATGCTTGAAAAGACATGTTGTGCTTTGGCTTGGGCTGCTAAGCGCTTACGCCAGTATATGATAAATCATACGACTTGGTTGATATCCAGAATGGATCCAATCAAGTACATCTTCGAGAAGCCTGCTTTAACAGGGAGAATTGCCCGTTGGCAGATGTTGTTATCTGAGTATGATATTGAGTATCGAGCTCGGAAGGCTATTAAAGGTAGTATCTTGGCTGACCATTTGGCACATCAGCCTAGTGAAGATTATCAGTCAGTTCAGTATGACTTCCCGGATGAGGAGATTCTGTATTTGAAGATGAAAGATTGTGATGAGCCTACACTCGACGAAGGGCCAGAGCCTGGTTCCAGATGGAGTATGGTATTTGATGGCGCTGTAAATCAGTATGGAAATGGTATTGGGGCCGTGATTATTACTCCTCAGGGTGCACATATTCCTTTTACAGCAAGGCTAACTTTCAAATGCACGAATAATATGGCTGAGTATGAGGCTTGTATTATGGGATTGGAAGAATGCATTGATCTAAGGATCAAGCATCTTGATGTATATGGTGATTCGGCCCTCGTATTTAATCAGATTAAGGGTGAATGGGAAACGAATCAGCCTGGCCTCATTCCATATAGAGATTATGCAAGGAGGATTTCAACGTTCCTCACTGAGGTTGACTTCCATCATATTCCTCGAGATGAGAATCGGATGGCAGATGCCCTTGCTACGCTAGCTTCAATGGTTGTGGTTAAATATTGGAATGAAGTTCCCAATATCACCGTGATGCGCTTGGACAGACCAGCTCATGTATTTGCAGTAGAAGAAGTAAAAGATGATAAGCCGTGGTATTATGATATCAAATGTTTGAAGGAGAATTTGCGATCCAAAACGCAACGGAAATTAAAATTTTCTCCTTTAGAGATCCTTACGAATGGTCATGATCAGTGATAGAATATTTACCTCTTGTGACGATTGAAACCTTTGGTGCGGATCTCTTGTGACGATCAAAACCTTTGATGCAGATCCACGGAGCGATCACGAACGTTGAACGATGACAACGTCTCTACTCAGTCCACACGAACGAGTTCCTTCAATCTCAGTGCTAGCTGGTACGAATGAAGGCTTTGAGTGAGAGAGAGAGAGAGAGAGAGAACGAAAATAATGCAACCGCAATGAATGCTTATGCACAAGGGTTCTATTTATAGAACCACTTGTGTGGGCTTCAAGCTAAAAGGCCCACTTAAGTGTATTTTGGCCCATATCTTATAATATGCCCAAAATCACTTAAGCCCATGGTACCTTACCATATTTTGTATTCTACTCAAGTACACCGTACTTTACGATGTTCTATAATTCACTTAAGGGCACCGTACCTTACGGTATTCCTTAGTTACTCTATCTCTCATCAATCCGTCCTTTGTGTTTGACCCTGTAGGTTTTCGCGGCATTGGCAATTATATTAAATCATGTATTTAACATAATAAACAGTGAGCGGTATCTAGCAACACATCACTGCTACCCAAGACGCGAAAATGTCAAGTGATCTGACAATTCCTTCTGTGATAATACTTATGTGTATAATTACCCTTTTGCCCTTATGTCTATATTGAACACAAGGCATAGACCGTGTCATCCTTGTCCAGTTCAATATTGGGCCCATAGACATTTATCCTGTTATGCAGGATGGGAAAATTCCATCTAGGTCACTCATGTCCCTCAACATGCTTCGTGGAGTGCCCATCAACTGTCTTTATGGTTATCCAGTTACGGACAACGTTGGATCAGCAATAAAGCACTCGACTCCACATCTAGGGTCCATAGTGGTTTCAGGTCGAAGAGTGGTATACACCATTATCACCATGAGAATAACTTATGACACTTTGCATAACTTTCTATATAGTATTCTCATAGCGGGTCAATCCGGTATAAATATTACTCTTAATATTCATACCTATGTTTAAGACTTGATAACTCTTTATCCATGATCCATGAGATGTGATCATCAGTCTACAAACATAATAGTCTTAATGCTTTAATGTTATCCCACTTCACACTAAAGCTCGACTACGGATGCTTTAAGAATAGTGTCCTTATGTTTAATGTGTTCTCATGATTAAGTCACACTTAATACATTAAACGGACTAGCTACTCTAGGGACTTTATTAAACAAACGTAATAAAGAAAAGCCTTTTATTATTCGATACAAGTACCAAAAGTATTGGCCTCTAGGGCTTACACCAACAATGTTTCCTTCAGATCCAGATTTACCCGCATGTGGCGTCTGTGAAAGATAGGAAGACTTTGAGGAGATTGTCAGGCAGTTTCTACCTCAATGGCGAAGTGCTTTACAAAAGAAATTTTGACATGGTTCTGCTCAGATGCGTGGATAGACACGAAGCATACCTGTTGATGATTGAGGTCCATTGAAGCTCAGATGCTCAGATGCGCAGGTTGCTCTTACACAACTACTTGTGTTTCCTGCTCAAATTCCTCCATAGGTGTGTCGATGCTTTGTGATTCTTGAATTTCTTCAAGCTCTACTTTCCTCCCAGTGGTTCCTTTGGAAATAAAAATCCTCTTCTAGGAAAACTCCAGTTCGAGCGACAAACACTTTGCCCTCAAAAGGATTGTAGAAGTAATACCCTCTTGTTTCTTTAGGATACCCCACAAATAAGCATTTGTCAGATTTGGGCTCAAGCTTAGTTGAAATTTGTCGTTTCGCATAAATCTCGCAACCCCAAATCTTCATGTAAGATATATGTGGTTTCTTACCACTCCATATCTCATATGGTGTCTTCTCAACCTTTTTGGATGGAACACGGTTAAGTGTGTAAGCTGCTGTCAATAGTGCATGTCCCCAAAAGGAGTTTGGAAGATCGGCGTGACTCATCATGGATCGGACCATGTCTAACAGGGTTCGACTTCTTCTCTCAGATACACCATTCCATTGGGGTGTTCCAGGAGGAGTAAGCTGGGATAGGATCCCATACTCTCTCAGATGGTCATCAAACTCTAGGCTTAAATACTCACCACCTCGATCTGATCGAAGAGTTTTAATATTCTTACCTAGTTGGTTTTAACTCGTTAGGTTTCACCATTTTAGTATTAATGTTATTAATAGGCATTTCGAGATCAAGGACATATAGTCCATTGCTCATTTGGGCAGTAGCATAGAATATATCATTCAAATAAATTGAGCAATAATTGTTCTTTATCATAAATGAAAAACCAAACTTGTCCAAACAAGAAATGGAAATAATATTCCTGCTAATTGCAGGTACATAATAACAGTTCTCTAACTGAATTATTAAACCACTAGGTAAAGTCAATACATAAGTTCCTACGGCTAAAGCAGCAACCTTTGCCAAATCTCTACTTCTTTTCATCCCCTGCACATTTGTACAAATGTGAGAACCGCATCCAGTATCTAATACCCATGATGCAGAAGTAGAAAAATTTATTTTAATAACAAAAATACCTGAAGTTGAAGTCTCTACTCCATTCTTCGTATCTTCCAGGTACTTTGGGCAGTTTCTCTTCCAGTGACCGGTCTTACCGCAATGGAAGCAGGTGCCTGCCTTTGCTATGCCTCCACTAGGCTTCAAAGCAGCAACAGTGGGTCTGGGTTTGGCAACTTCCTTGCCTTTCCCTTTATCACCCAGCTTGGTAGGCCTTTTGTTCTGTCTCTTTCCATTTCCGATCATCAGAATGGACTTCCCTTTTGTCTTCAGATTCTGCTCAGCTGTTCTTAACATGGCGAGCAGTTCAGGAAGAGATTTGTCCATATCAATCATATTGAAATTTAGGACAAATTGACTGAAACTATCTGGCAACGATTGCAAGATCAAATCAGTCGCAAGTTCCTTTTCGAGGGGAAAACCCAATCTCTCAAGGTTTTCCACATACCCAATCATCTTGATTACATGGGGACCTACAGGGGCTCCCTCAGCTAACTTGCTTTGAAAAAGGGCTTTTGAAACTTCAAACCTCCCATGCCTTGCTTGCTCTTGATAGAGCATCTTCAAGTGTTCGATCATATCGAACGCTGACATGTTCTTATGTTGCTTTTGCAATTCTGAGTTCATGGTAGCTAGCATGAGACAAGCAGTTTCATTGGCATCATCGACATGCTTCTTATAAGCATCTCTTTCTGCCTTAGGTGCAGAACTAGGAGGTTCCTCTTCAGGAACAGGTGTCTCCAAGACATACAGCTTTTTATCATGTTTGAGGACAATCCTCAGGTTTCGGTGCCAATCCAGAAAATTTGTCCCAGACAATTTTTCCTTATCAAGGATTGATCGCAAGATGTTGTTAGAGGTGTTTGTTGTCATGGTAATCTACACAAGGATTAATGAAAATATAAGTATCATTGACATATTTAATTAGGCCTTTAATTAAATATGCTCCCACTATTTTACTCAAAACAAATGACCCTCATCATTTGATTCGAAAAATCCCGTTGGAAGATTTTCTAGTGGGTCGAGATCCATATTTCACTTCGTTCTAAGTCCGCGTAGGCGGATTACACAAAACTAGGTTATTTAGGTAGGAACTCCTTCCAATTGTATCTCATACAACTCTCAAAAATTTCAGTTGGGTGAATAACTCCTTATTCCAATCCATCATATGGATCATTCCCAACTCTTGCTTCTAGACATATACAAGAAAATTATAATTAAGTTTGACTCATCGTTTTAGCAGTTGGATATTACAATTATCCCATCGCACCTTAACTAATACAAAACATGCACCTCGCGTAGGCGAAACCTACATTATTCGATACCAGTCTTGATGAGTGCTAAAACTTGGAAACCAAACATATATAATATTCTCATAATTTGTTTAGTTAAGTTTGACCCATTGTTTTAGCAGTTGGATATTACACTTATCCCATCGCACCTTACTAATATTGAACATGCACCTCGCGTAGGCGAAACCTACATTATCCGATACTAGTCTTGATGAGTGCTAAAACTTGGAAAGCATAAACTTAATATTTAGTTTGAGGGAATTGCAATTGTCCTGATCTCGCCGGCTTATTTATCATATAAATCGTCTCTCACATGCATCAACATATATTCGCATGCATCAACATACATACACATGCATCAACATACATACACAATGAAACAGTTATGACCCCTAGCGCAATTGTTCTCCCAAGCCAATGAGAGAACCTAAGCTAACCTAATAACGATCTAAGCTTCTCCAAGCAAGATCTTCAAGGTTGTCCTCCTTTAATATTGAATTCTTCTCTAAGCTTCTCCAAGCAAGATCTTCAAGGTTGTCCTCCTTTGATCTTCAAGGTTGTCCTCCTTTGATATTGAAATCTTCTCTTTCTTCATAACATTGTCTTCTTCTCTTTCTTCATAACATTACATTCCAGAAGAAACTCGTTTTACATACGAGGGTTTGAGAGGAGAAAAGAAGTTACATTAAGAGATCAAAAGGAGAGGCACGACACGCAGGTCGTATTTAAAAACCCAAAACAAAATGAAGGAAGACTAAGGCCATAACTGATCACAACAAGGAAATAATAACAAACACATTATTATTATTAATTTTTAATTACTTTAATTAATTAAAACCAAATTAAATTTCGGCGACCGATCACACTACGCAGAGTTAGCCAGGGGTTCCGCTGCCCGGTCACGGGCTTGTTACGGCCGTCACGCATCCAGCTTGTTACGCTCGTCACGAGCTTCGCACGGCCAAAATAACAACTTTGAAACAGTCTACAGACCTCTTCCAAAAAGCCCTAAATTCACAACTCCTTGACGACAAAACCCTTGCACCGTCATCAACCCTAATGCACCAATTTCAGACTGTCAAACACACCTCGATTGTTGATTCAGTATGATTGATCAACAGGTCATTGCTTCACCATACTAATGTCGGATTCCGAAGCAAATGACCATTGATCGCTCAAAGGAAAACAACCATTTAGTGTTTGAATGAACGAAACAGAAATAGTATATCACATATACCGTACTTTGCATTAGGATTACTTATATCATATATAAGTTGATCGGTCTCAATTGCGTAACCTATGGACGATCGATGATTCGCTGCTTCACCATACTAATGTCGGTTCCGAAGCATAGTCAACATCAATCATCCAACTCGTACACTCATGATGCCAAATTTAATTACTCGTTTAATTAATTGATTCATTCTGTCTTTTAATCATATTAATACAGAAAATAAACAGCTATCCGAGTCAAGGTTTCGTAAGTGGCTCTGATACCACTGAAGGAGAATTTACGGTCCAAAACGCAGCAGAAATTAAAATTTTCTCCTTTAGAGATCCTTACGAATGGTCATGATCAGTGATAGAATATTTACCTCTTGTGACGATTGAAACCTTTGGTGCGGATCTCTTGTGACGATCAAAACCTTTGATGCAGATCCACTGAGCGATCACGAACGTTGAACGATGACAACGTCTCTACTCAGTCCACACGAACGGGTTCCTTCAATCTCAGTGCTAGCTGGTACGAATGAAGGCTTTGAGTGAGAGAGAGAGAGAGAGAGAGAGAGAAAACGAAAATAATGCAACTGCAATGAATGCTTCTGCACAAGGGTTCTATTTATAGAACCACTTGTGTGGGCTTCAAGCTAAAAGGCCCACTTAAGTGTATTTTGGCCCATATCTTATAATATGCCCAAAATCACTTAAGCCCATGGTACCTTACCATATTTTGTATTCTACTCAAGTACACCGTACTTTACGATGTTCTATAATTCACTTAAGGGCACCGTACCTTACGGTATTCCTTAGTTACTCTATCTCTCATCAATCCGTCCTTTGTGTTTGACCCTGTAGGTTTTCGCGGCATTGGCAATTATATTAAATCATGTATTTAACATAATAAACAGTGAGCGGTATCTAGCAACACATCACTGCTACCCAAGACGCGAAAATGTCAAGTGATCTGACAATTCCTTCTGTGATAATACTTATGTGTATAATTACCCTTTTGCCCTTATGTCTATATTGAACACAAGGCATAGACCGTGTCATCCTTGTCCAGTTCAATATTGGGCCCATAGACATTTATCCTGTTATGCAGGATGGGCAAATTCCATCTAGGTCACTCATGTCCCTCAGCATGCTTCGTGGAGTACCCATCAACTGTCTTTATGGTTATCCAGTTACGGACAACGTTGGATCAACAATAAATCACTCGACTCCACATCTAGGGTCCATAGTGGTTTCAGGTCAAAGAGTGGTATACACCATTATCACCATGAGAATAACTTATGACACTTTGCATAACTTTCTATATAGTATTCTCATAGCGGGTCAATCCGGTATAAATATTACTCTTAATATTCATACCTATGTTTAAGACTTGATAACTCTTTATCCATGATCCATGAGATGTGATCATCAGTCTACAAACATAATAGTCTTAATGCTTTAATGTTATCCCACTTCACACTAAAGCTCGACTACGGATGCTTTAAGAATAGTGTCCTTATGTTTAATGTGTTCTCATGATTAAGTCACACTTAATACATTAAACGGACTAGCTATTCTAGGGACTTTATTAAACAAACGTAATAAAGAAAAGCCTTTTATTATTCGATACAAGTACCAAAAGTATTGGCCTCTAGGGCTTACACCAACAATGTTTCCTTCAGATCCAGATTTACCCGCATGTGGCGTCTGTGAAAGATAGGAAAACTTTGAGGAGATTGTCAGGCAGTTTCTACCTCAATGGCGAAGTGCTTTACAAAAGAAATTTTGACATGGTTCTGCTCAGATGTGTGGATAGACTCAAAGCATACCTGTTGATGATTGAGGTCCATGAGGGTTCATTTGGTACTCATTCCAATGGACATGTCATGGCTAGAAAGATGTTGAGAGCAGGCTACTATTGGCTGACAATGGAGTCTGACTGCTGCAAATTTGTGAAGAAATGCCACAAGTGTCAGATTTATGCTGATAAGATTCATATTCCCCCGACACTTTTGAACGTGATCTCATCACCATGGCCTTTCTCCATGTGGGGAATTGACATGATTGGCATGATAAAGCCGAAAGGGTCCAATGGACATAGATTTATTCTCGTAGCAATTGATTACTTCACCAAGTGGGTTGAAGCGACGTCGTATGCAAATGTGACCAGGCAGGTGGTCGTGAAGTTTATCAAGAATCAACTCATATGCCGATATGGTGTGCCAGATAAGATCATTACTGATAATGGATCTAACTTGAATAACAAGATGATGAAAGAGCTGTATAGTGAATTCAAGATTGCACATCATAATTCTTCTCCGTACAGACCTAAGATGAATGGGGCTGTTGAAGCTGCTAATAAGAACATCAAGAAAATTATCCAGAAGATGGTTGTTACGTACAAAGATTGGCATAAGATGTTGCCATTCTCTTTACATGGATATCGTACATCTGTCCGCACTTCAACAGGGGCAACCCCTTTCTCTCTTGTTTATGGCATGAAGGCGGTACTCCCAGTAGAGGTGGAGATCCCATCAATGAGAGTCTTGATGGAGGCCAAGTTGACTGATGCTGAATGGGTTCAGAGTCGTTATGACCAGCTGAACTTGATAGAAGAAAAGAGATTGACTGCCATGTGCCACGGTCAGTTATATCAGCAGAGGATGAAGAAAGCTTTTGATAAGAAGGTCAAGCCTCGTGTGTTCCGAGAAGGTGACCTTGTGCTCAAGAAAGTTTTGTCTTTCGCGCCCGATTCCAGGGGCAAGTGGACTCCGAACTATGACGGTTTGTATGTTGTTAAGAGAGCCTTTTCAGGCGGTGCTTTGATACTTACAACTATGGATGGGGAGGATTTCACTCGTCCTGTGAATTCAGATGCAGTCAAGAAATACTTTGCCTAAAAAATAAAAAATAAAAACTGAATAGCTCGCTAAGTTGAAAACCCGAAGGGGCGGCTTAGGCAAAAATGAGCGTCTCGGTGGATTGAAAACCCGAAAGGGCGGTCCAGGCAAAAGTTAGAGACACAAAAAATATATAATAATGATATATGTATCCCGCTAGATTGAGTACCTCATCCTGGGGCAATCTAGGCAAAAATTAGGTATTTGGCAAGTAACTGCATCCTGACAAGACTTTGTTCTACAACTGTCATCCGTCAGAGATCCTTGCTCGTTATCAGCCAAAGCTTCAAATACATCGGATTCAGAACTGGTGGAGAAATGGTCATTATGTTCAATGTAGCCCTTTTCCAATATATATCACCAATTTCAAATTTGTAAAGATCTATGGAGTCTTGCCATTCGCAGACTACCATTCTATCAAATAAATTTGAGCCTTTTATCCAATTATTGGCACTCTTATATGTTTCTATTCAACAAATGTTTTGCATGTTTTGATTAAGAAAATATCATTGTTTTAAACGATCAAATTTTTTATAGTTTGATTTTAAACAAAGTGAACATTCACAATGACGAAAGGATACTTAGGAGATCCTCAGTGCTCTCCCAAGGGTGGTACGATCCCCAACAAGGTAAGATTTTTGTCCATATTCCTAGCATGACTGTATCTCTTCCCTCTGGAACCTTTTGTTGTTTATCCTACCAAGTGGATTGCTTGTTGAGAGTCACCTCTCTTCCCTTCAGCAGAGTAGCCATCTTTCGTCCTCAGGAGCTTGGATCTCTTTGGGCAAGAGCGGTATTTGGTGGTTGATCCCGATAAATCCTTTATCTCCTCGGATAGATTCCTCAATAGAGTTGTTGGTGTGGTGGACCTTGTCTGTGATAACTCTCGTCCCCAACTGGAATGATTGATGATTCATCCCTTGCAGAGTTCTTTGCTTCCTGGTATCTCTGATCCCCAACAGATTGGATACTCCCCGGTGAACTTGGCTTTCTCTCTTGAGATGTAGTACCGGGTGGTTAATTCCTGGACTTGGTTGTGTTAGATATGTCTGTCTGTCAGCATACATCATACATAAACCACGCATATTCATGCATAATTATAACATTCAGGTATTCATGTTGCATTCTTTGCCATATATCGTTGTTTGTTGTCTCCTGCTATTTGGTGATATACTTCCCCAAGCAGACGTGTGTGTCTGATCTCTCCATATAGAGTCAGCTCCATAAGCAGAAAGCGTCTATCCTTTCTTCCATATTCCCCACGGGTTATATCCTCGTGGATGTTGATTGTTTTTGTTCCTTCCCAACACATATACTGGGATGGTTTTCCCCATTAAGTTATATCCTCACCGGGACAAGTCTTGATTTGGTGTGCCTATCTAGTTTGATCCTAGATCGGTCTCTTGAGACTCTTTTCCTATTTCCCCGTGGTAAATGAATAATCACTCAATAATTAGTAATTATTATCCCGACGGAGTCTGTGGTTCTCTACCCTCATACCGGTAGTTGTAAGTCATATTTCTGTGGTCTACTACCCAGTAACCGGTAGTTGTAAACCCCATTTTGTCCCCGTGCAGAGTTAAACCTTGTTTGTTGTTCATCCTAACCGATGACGGGTACTCTCTTGTGTGGTTCTCTACCCTCATACCAGTAGATGTAATTCCCTCCTTGTTGGTTATCTTTATACAAAATTCGATATTGACATTCCTTAATTTTTTAGTATACCACCCAGTAACCGGTGATATATCTCTTGGATAATTGCTCTAATTACGCAATTTATCCCCAGCGGGTCATCTCTCGTCTATCTTGTTGTTGTTAGTAACGATTGTTCCTACCCTGAATTGGTCATCATTATATACCTAGTTTCGGTATCCCGATGCCTTTTCTTTTCGGTCGATTTATCCTTTATTAACCCAGTTACCGGTTGTGGATATCGTCCATGCGAGTATATTATCTATGTTCTGACGGTAATAGATAGTATATCTCATGCACTCTTTGGTCGAAGCTTTTGTTCTTCCCCAGTCGAGTAAGATTCGTACCCCCTCTACGGAGTCGAATATCCATCCTATCATCGAGTTTGCTTTTAGCCCTCTTTTGGATGATGAGTGTTTTGGGAATATTCCCCAATTCACGCCTTGGTTGGTCACCTATTATATGCCCAGTAACCGGTATCCCTGGTGTTCCCTCCTCTCTGCTTCCTATTATGACTTTTTGTCCTCTGTGGAGTCAGATTTTCCTGAGTTGAGATATACCTTTTTAGGTCTTCCTTAGATGATTTGGTTGATTGATATCTCTCACCCTTATATCGGTCTTAGATATTCATTCTTCCCGAGCATGTTGTATCTCACCCTCATACCGGCGATCAGATCACATGTCTCCTTGAGCTTATTACCCAGTAACCGGTAATACCTCGTCCCGCTGCTTCCCCAGGAGTGTCCTTTTAGGCATCCCCAGCGAAGTCCCTTAGTGGATTGTTTTCATCCGGATTTTTATCCGAAGTATCCGTTGTGGATAGTTTTTGCTGTATTGGCATATTCCCCAATACATGCACCTTTGAGTCAGCTCGGGTCTTTCCATTGGATATTTTCCCTTTGGAATTTTGTTCCCCAAGCGTTGAGTCGTGACCTGCTCACGCATTTTATTCCCTCTCCTATCCCCATAAGAGTCCCCAGAGTCTCTGTCCCATTGAGTGTATTTCTCATATGGATTGTCAGTTTCTCCGGATCTCTTTTCTTCTTTGTGGACACATATCCCCACAGAGTTCGTACTATTTGCATACATACATATGCATCATGAGGTCTCTTAGGGACCAAAATTTGTCTCTTTGTTATTATTTAAGCCCATTCTCCTTCGTCGAGACGAAGATTTTAACCTTCACTTCTCCGGCTAGAATGACCTTAAATAGGGGCATCAGTAAGACCCCAATTTTGACCCTAAGATCCCTCATGGCATCATAACATTGCATTTGCATAGCCTCAAGGATCATGAGCATCTTGGTTCCCTTTGCCTTTGGGTGGGACTCCTTGTGATTGGTTTGAGATCACCAAGCATGCTTGAATTATACATCATTGTTTCTCTTACTTTTGTTTACTAAAAAATAATAATAATAATAATAATAAATAAATAAATAAATAAAATATAACAAAAAAAATTTTTGGACTTGGGTGCCTAACACAACAACCTTACAACAAATGTGAAAAGGGCTCCCTAGGAGTACCTAGGATGCTTTGGGTGCCTAACACCTTCCCATTGCATAACCAACCCCCTTACCCAGATCTCTGACATTTTTACTAGTTTTTGATTCGGTAAAACTTTTAGGTTTTTGTTCGCTTTCTAACCATTCCTTTGGATAAATAGAAGTGCGGTGGCGACTCGACTTGTATGATTTACCTTGGATTTAGTCAATATCTCTAATGGTAACGAATACCCCGCTACAAAGGGATCTTCAAAATCCTTAATAAAAAATAGCAAGAGGACGTGACCACCATACCTAAAAAAAAGTGGGGTACTGCCACCTCAAGCAAAAAACATCATTAGTTCCTGAACCATCGCATTTTCACCTTCAAAATCCTCTTGAAAGTTCAATGTGTATGTCGAATTAATTGAATGTTTGACTGGGGATCATCGGGAGGAGAATGGGTGAGTTAAAAAAAAAGTTTAGCCTTATATCCGTTTTTTCAAAAACATGAACCAGACCATATTACAACCCTCAAAAGACCTAATTAAAATAAGGTTTATTCTGAAAGCATACTACAGCAAGATTGTGTAACCTGACTCCAAAGATACTTGTTAATCATCTTCAAAGCATATTATGCTCTGATTACCATTTTTACATTTTAAATGTGTATACCTACATCGTGTTCTAGCCATTAATTCCTTTACTATACATCACCACATTGTTTCAATAATAACTTTAGATTTCAAAACTTGAATGAGCATTGCATTAGAATTACCATTTTAAAGGAATAATTTTATCTGCAAGTCAACGCTTAGCATCAAGGAAGTTCCAACAATAAGATATCAATTACAGAATTTGATCATTCATAAAAGGTCACACCAGGGGAAAAACACTCAAAGAATCGGTCAATATGGAGCAAATCGCTTCAAGGCTCGATCAATCAGAGTTAAACTGCTCCAAGAATTGGTCAATCTAGGGCAAATCGCTTCAATAATCTGTCAATCATAGGTAAACCGCTATAAGAATCAGTTAATCAAAGGCAGACTATTTCAGGATTTAAAATACTGGGGCAAGCCGTCTCAAGGTCATATTATGGAAAGTTCCTTTCAAACTCATTTTGAGGAAAACTTCTTCAAATACCCAACATATTGGGGCAAGATAGGCTACATGGGGCAAGTTCTCTCCATATCTGCAAGCTGCTCAAAGAAACCATGTCGTACATAAGAAACTTTTGAGTTCAACATAAGTGTCGGGAGATCATGCTAGCACAACATCCCATAACCGTTTTGACAAAAAGATTTGTTACAAAATAACCCTTTTTAGTCTTAACCGTCTATTGCTCACCACGTGGGCACTTGTTTAAACATTTAATTCATCACATAAATTGTCATCATACAACAATCTTGTTTGCATGCATCATGCACTACTCATCATTTGTGTTACTCTTCTAGCATAAAACCATGCATATCATCTCATTCATCTGGCATATTCTCATAGCATGGATCTCACAACATTAAAAATTCCAACCATGCTTGCCATCTCACAAAAGCCCAAACTTACTTGGCACCTCACAAAATCCCAACTTTGCATGGCACCTTACTAAAGCCCAACCTTCATTGGCATACCCAAAAATAAACATGTTGCATGCATCGATCATACATTACAGATCATGCATTTTACCATATTCTGCACAACATGAAACATATTTCATACGCATTCACGAAGACTAACCATCATTAATACAAAGTCATCTAGCTTACATGCTTCCCCGCGAAGTCGGTCACAACTCCCTGAGAGAGTTGTGTCCCAGCGGGGCTCTCCTTACTAAGTGTCCCTAATCATCAAAATCTTGGCAGTTGATTTCCTCACCAAAATCTTGGAAGTAGATCTCCTAACAAATCTCAGCAGTAGGTTCTCCAAAAAATGTCGGTAGTAGATTCTCTAGAAAAACCCAGGAATAGGATTTCCCTGTCGGCAGTAGATTTCCCAAGAAAGTATCAGCATTAGGATTCCCCAATAAATCCCCAATGATGATTTCCAGCAAAACCTCGAAAATAGGTATTTTCTAAGAAAAACCTCAGCAGTACGTAATTCTCAGTAAATCTCGGCGAAAGATTTCCATGAAAACCTCGACAGTAGGTATACTCCTTAGTAAACCTTGGCAGTAGGTATTCTCCCATAAACCTCAGCGGCGGGTATTTCTCAGTATGTCTCAGGGGTAGATTTACTAACAAACCTCGACAGTAGGTATTCTCCAATAAACCTCGACAACATGTACTTCTCAGTATATCTCGGTGGCAGATTTCTGAACAAACCTCAATATTAGGTATTTTCTAAGTAAACCATCGGCAGTAGGTATTTCTCAGCAAATCTCGGCAATAGATATTCAAGTAAACCTCGACATTAGGAATTCTCTAAAAAACCTCGACAATAGGACTTACCGATAAATCTCCACAATACATTTCCTAGTAAGCCTCGGCAACATGTATTTACCAGTAAACCTCGAAAGTGTGTACTTCTTAGTGGACCTCGGAAGTAAGTATTCTCTAGTAAATCTTGGTAGTAGATTTCCTAGTAAACCTTGGCAATGGGTATTTCCCATGATACCTCAGTAACAGATACTTCCCTGCGAACCTTGGGAGCAGGTACTTTCCATCAAAAACCTCAGCAGAAGTATTCCCTGATAAATCTCGGTAGTAGATTTCCTAGTAAACCTTGGTAGTAGGAATTCCCCTAAAAGTCTCGATAGTAGAATACCTAGTGTTTTTTTCTTGTAACTTCCTATTCGGTGCTCATCTGCATTCTCAGGGACCAATTATCATAAGTATTACACTTTTTAGTCAAAAGCTCAAAATCACTTGGCATCCACAAACACCAGTACCTGTCTTACCAAGCTCAAAATACCATTTGGTTTGTGTAACGGTAAATTCATGACCATTAAGTTATGGATAAACTTAACCTCAATTAAACCAGAGTCGCCACCGTGATTTTATTGTTTCCAAGGGAAAAGGGAAAAGTACGAACAAAACCCAAAGATAAGAAGTTTTCAAATCAAAACTAATAAAATGCCTGAGATTACAGGTAAGGGGTTGGTTATAAAGAGGGAAGGTGTTAGTATCCAAAGTGTCCTAAGTACTCCTAGGGAGCCCTTTTTTGTGTGTACATGTATTTTGGTATAAAAAGATGTTTGCAATAAATAGAGTGTGGGGATGAGAACATAATTCATTAATTATATTTTTGTGTTTGACAAGGCCTTCGGACTTGTGCCTATGTACCAACATAAAAATGAGGGATCAAAACCTCGTAGTTCGTGGTATCAATTTCAAAGTGAGTGAGTTGCTTTTAACAAAAGTTTAAGTTTGAAAGAGGCACAAAAGGCCTAAGAGAGTTTGAATGGGTGTTATTTCTTTTTGTCTTTTAAAAATTTAAGTCAATATGGTTAGATTTATTTATAAATTTGATTAAGAAAAAGAGTTTAAAAATGAAATGGAATAAGGCCAAAGTTTCTAATTTGCAATAAAAAGTCTAAGTTTAGAAATCACAAGCAAAAAAGATTTTAAAAAAGGGGAGAGATTTGAAATTTAAGAAGTGGGAGGAGATGAAAAGACTAATCCTAAGCAAAAATTAAAAGTTAAGAGTTGAAAAGATCTTACCAATGGGATGCAATCCAATAGACAAGAATGTCATATAAAAACCCAATTTTTCCTTGGACTTTATAATTAAGCAATATTAATACACACATAGCAAGATGAAGAGAAAGGAATCAAATAAAGATAGCCACATCCAAGCTAGCAACTTCATGATCTTCTTCATAATCTTCCCCATGCATCAAATGATATACACCTTGAATGGCTCAAAATAAGGCATTAGACACAAGTTAAAAGTAACATCTTCATCAAGACCATGTAGTAGATGAACTCAAATGGATCTCAACACTTGCATCAGATGGACCTCAATTTACAAGCACTTGGTTTTAGAAAAGTTGGCATTAGTCAAGTCCTTTTGCATAGGGAATGTTGCCTAATTCTAAGTCCAAGACTCAGATCAAATCCAACAGTCCATACAAATCTTTTTTAAGAGTTTTTGTTGTTACTATGTACGTTAAGGTCAAAAGACCACAAACACAAACAAAATACACTAACAAGTATATACAATCACAATATATGGCTCAAGTGAGCAAAGTGACACTACGCCAAAAAGCGCTTTTAACAGCGCATCTTAGACAGCGCTTTTAACAGAAAGCGCTGTCTAAGGTTAAAATTAAAATAAAGCGCTGAAAATGTTCCAAGAAAATACTAAAAGCGCTGTCTAAGGGGGGGCCTTAGACAGCGCTTTTTAAAAGCGTTGTCTAAGACCCCCCCTTAGACAGCGCTTTTAGGAAGCGCTTTTAAATATAGACCTTAGACAGCGCTTTTGATAAAGCGCTGTCTAAAGTCTTTAAATTAAAAAAAAAATTAAAACCAAAAGCGCTGTCTAAGGGGGGGTTTAGAAAGCGCTTTTGGAAAGCGCTGTCTAAGGCATACCTTAGAAAGCGCTTTACACAAAAGCGCTGTCTAAGGTCTTATTAAAATAAAATTTCAGACCACAAAAGCGCTTTCGTGTTCTGTTCTTTTGTTTTCCCTCTTCTTCACTCACCTAAAAAACTTACGCCATTTCCACAAAAGCCCTACCTTCTCACTCTCGGCGGCCGTGCTCACGTATTTCTCTCTGGAAACAAACCGGCGGCGCGTATTTCTTTGGTACCGGCGGCGCGTATTTCTTCTCACTATACCGGCAGCGAAACAAACCCTTCCTTCTCACTGTACCGGCGGTGCTCACGTACTTCTCACCATAACCACACCTTGGTAAGTCTCTTTCTCAAACCCTAAATAACTTTGGTACCACATGCATGTTGAACATTATGTGTGAAAACTCTTGCCCCATTTTATATTTTTCTGTATTTTTCTGTATCACCAATGTTGGTTCTGTTGAAAACTCAGTCATATTTTTCTGTATCACCAATGTTGGTTCTGTATTATGTGTGAAAACTCAGTCATATAAAATGACCCAAATTTTGAGATTTTGAAGTTTATTCTGTTGCCTTAGGGTTGAATGTTGGTTTTGAAGTTGAATCAGTTAGTGTTTAGGGAATTAAAGTGTTAGTTTGAAATGTTAGTTAAGTTAGTAAGTTAGTGAAAAGTAGTTAGTTGGTTATTGATAATATGATTGTTAGTTGAGTTGATTCGATAGTTAGCTATGAAACTGTTAATTATGTGTCAGAGACTGTTAGAGATTAATTAGAACAGTTTTGTTAGTAGGATTGTTATGAAATTTGAAATGTGATTCAGTTAGTTATTTAGGAAAGTTGGTTAGTCATGTTTGAATTGGCAAATAAAGTTAGTAAGTTAGTTAATATTGAATGGACAAGGTTTATTAGTGTATTTTGAAATCAGTTATTGAAATGCTAATAGGAGTTAAAGTAGTAGTTAGTGTATCAATTTAGTAACTCATGCTAGTCTGAAAAGAACAAGCTACAAAGTTTGGTGACAGGTGAATACTAGTTAGGATGTTAAATGGATTTTGGTGAATGTATTTTGAAATCAATTTGAATGTTCATTGAAACTACTATGGAATAATAGTTTTGACCAGTTGAATGTTCAAAGATACAACCTTAGTTATGTATTTTCGTCTGGATTAATTGTTTACTTAAATAAGTAGGAAAACCATGGATAAAACATGGATCTGTGCCGATCGAATGACCAAAGAGTACGAGAGTGGGGTTTTGGAATTCGTTAAGTATGTTGTTCAACACGCTGAAAACCCCAGACGAATGCATTGTCCTTGCTTGCGTTGTTGTTATATTGGTAAGGTTGACGCACATGGATTGAAATCGCATTTGCTGAGGCATGGAATTGATCAAAGTTATCAGTGTTGGATATTTCATGGTGAGAAAATTAACGAGAATGTTGAATCGAGTGGAAAAAGTAGTACGACCTATGCTTCATACGACAAAGACACGGAAACAAACGATTGTGATCGAGTTGAAGAGATTGTAGAAGCACTGGAAGAAGATTTTCATGATTGTCCTGAAATGTTTGAGAGGATGGTAAGCGATGCTGAGAAACCGTTGTACAAAGGTTGCACTAAATTCTCAAGACTTTCTGCGGTATTAAAGTTGTACAACTTAAAGGCGGGCAATGGATGGTCGGATAAAAGTTTCACAGAGTTGTTGGCCCTTATGAGAGAAATGCTACCGGATGATAATGTTCTTCCTAATCGAACCTATGAGGCAAAAAAAATGTTGTGCTCTATTGGCATGAGCTATGATAAGATACATGCTTGTCCTAACGATTGCATTTTGTTTCGTAACGAATATGCAATGTTAACTGAGTGCCCTAAATGCGGTTTGTCTCGATATAAGAAAAGATTATCTCCCGCAAAAGTCTTATGGTATTTTCCGATAATTCCGAGATTTAGGCGCATGTTTCGTAGTGAAACCGATGCAAGACATCTTACTTGGCATGCAGATGAAAGAATTATTGATGGAATGTATCGGCATCCGGCTGATTCACCACAGTGGTCGAAGATTGATAATGATTATCCTGAGTTTGGATCAGAAGCAAGAAACCTTCGATTGGCATTATCTACTGATGGAATGAACCCACATGGTCTTCAAAGTATCTCACATACCACATGGCCTGTGATTCTTATGATTTATAACCTACCTCCGTGGCTATGTATGAAGCGTAAGTACATGATGTTATCTATGTTAATCTCTGGGCCTAAACAACCAGGGAATGACATAGACGTATACTTGACACCTCTGATCGAAGATTTAAAGATTTTGTGGGAGAACGGTGTGGAGGTTTATGATGGATATAGGAAAGAAAGTTTCAATTTGAGGGCGATGTTGTTTGGCACAATTAATGATTTTCCAGCATACGGGAATCTATCTGGGTATAGCATTAAAGGTCAACGTGCGTGTCCTGTTTGTGAAGACGGAACCGATACGATTCGATTGGAACTTTGCCAGAAGAATGTGTTTCTCGGTCATCGTAGATTCTTACATTCTAAACATCACTACCGTGGGTGGAGAAAAGCATTCAATGGAGACACCGAACATCGTAGAGCTCCACCCGCATTGTCAGGTGAACAAGTTTTTGAAAAGGTGAAAGATGTGCGTACTGAGTTTGGCAAGCCTTTTGCACATAAGATTGTGAAAGGTGGGTGGAAGAAAAGGTCGATATTTTTTGAATTGCCATATTGGAAGTCTTTGTACGTGAGACATTTTCTCGATGTTATGCATATTGAAAAAAACGTATTTGAAAGTGTTATCGGTACATTACTCAATATAAAAGGCAAGTCTAAGGATGGCCTTAAAGCAAGGGAGGACATGTTAAAAATGGGAATGAGAACTGAATTAGCACCCGTGAAGAAAGGAAGACGAACATATCTACCACCTGCTGCTTTTACTTTATCTAGAAAGGAGAAAAAAAATTTGTGTAAGTCTCTGAGTGAAGTTAAGGTTCCAGAAGGATACTCATCTGATATCAGAAGACTTGTTTCTATGAAAGACCTCAAGTTGAAGAATTTGAAGACACATGATTGCCATGTTATAATGGAACATTTTCTACCGATAGGTATACGTTCTATTTTGCCAGAAAAAGTAAGAAGTGCCATAACTAAATTGTGTTTTTTCTTTAGGTCAATTTGTAGTAAGGTGATCGATCCCGAGATCTTACCAACACTACAAAAAGAGATTGTAATTACCTTGTGTGAGCTTGAAATGTATTTTCCTCCGTCTTTTTTTGACATAATGGTTCATTTAGTTGTTCATCTTGTGAAAGAGACACAGTTGTGTGGACCAGCTTATATGAGATGGATGTACCCTGCTGAACGGTATATGAAAATATTAAAAGGGTACGTGAAATCCCGAAGTCGACCAGAGGGTTGTATTGTTGAACGATACATTGTTGAAGAAGCTGTTGAGTTTTGTACTGAATATTTGTCTAACGTTCAATCGATTGGACTCCCCAGAGCTCAGATTTTCGACAAAATGGAAGGTAAAAAATTAATTGGGAATAAAATTGTGACAATATCAAGGGATGAACGGGATCAAGTTCATTTGTATGTTCTGCACAATAATAATGAGGTTGAGCCATATGTTGAAATGCACAAGGATGTACTCCGAAGGTTAAATCCGAACAGAAATGAAAATTGGATAGTTATAGAGCACAATCAAAGTTTCATACAATGGTTGAAGGATCATATTTATTTGAAGCGCTCTTCAGATCCTTCTTTGGTAACAGAAAGGTTGAGATGTTTGGCATATGGTCCAAGTTTGCATGTGTTTTCTCATAGCGCATATTCAATTAATGGATACACATTTTATACCAAAGAACAAGATGATAAGAGTACTATGCAAAATAGTGGTGTCACCGTGCTAGCTGAAGCAATGCATATATCAAGTATGAAGGACTTAAACCCCAAATATGCAAATTTGTCATATTTTGGAGTTATTGAGCATATTTGGGTGTTTGATTACGAGAAGTTTCAGATTCCCATCTTTGGTTGCAAGTGGGTGAATAGTAGTGGCATACGAATGGATAAGTCTGGATTTTTGCAAGTTGATCTTACTAGGGTGGGGTACAAAGATGAACCTTTTATTCTAGCATCTCAAGCTAAACAAGTGTTCTATGTGAATGACCCGAAGAGTACAAAATGGTCTATATTGCTTTTCTCTAACAAAGTGACTGATGATAGCGGTGTCGATCAATGTGATATTGATGTTGAGAATGAGTCACGCATTAGACGGAATGAGTTGAATAGAAATGATGAAGTTGAGGATCTTATACCGGATGAGTCATATATAAGAAACGATCATAATGAGGGAATTTGGATCAATTCATCCGTACGCATTGCTAAGAAACAAGTGATTAATATTCCAACAAAGAAAAGAAAGAGATATTAGTGACTTAGTAGGTAAATTATCCATGGTTTCTTTATTTTTTGTTTTCATTTGTTTTGATTATAAGTTATATGTGGTAATGCATGATTTCATTATATTTTTGTATTCAATTGCTTTGATTATAAGTTATATCTGATAATGCATGATTTCTTTATTTTTTTGTTTTCAATTGTTTTGATTATAAGTTATATTTGATATTTGATGGTTTCCTTGGTTTATTACAGGTTAGACATGGCTGATGACCAACATGAGGAAGTTAGTAAAGTATCCGCGGAAGAAGAAATTCGAAGAGGCATCACAGTAATGCGAAGGGTGGTCCAAGGAAGATCTCGAGGCATCATACTAGATGTCTCTTGGAACAACCAGGGACAACTTATAGAACCTAATGGGCATACCTTAACTAGTTTCATCGGTGCACTAGTAAGGAATGAAATTCCCATTACATGTGATGATTGGAGAAATAAAGAGTTGAAAGAGTCCAAAGAAAAAATTTGGAGTGAGATAAAGGTACAATCATTTGGCCCTTAATTATACGGTATCAATTATGTTTTTTCAATTACCGATACTAACTATCAATCTGTATGTTTTTCTTAGCGATGTTTTAACATCGAAGAAGAAAGAAGAGGGTTTTGTATGAAATTGGCCGGAAAGCTTCTTAGAGGGTTTCGGACATTTTTATCATCCAAGTTCCTTAAGGATGCGGATGGTAATTTTGTGGATGCGGAGCTTCCTAGAAAATATGAAAGTTTGATATCGGCTGAAGAATGGGAAGCTTTCAAATCCAAAAGACAAGACCCGACTTTTCAAAGAATAAGTGCAACAAATCGGGAAAGAGCATCAAGTCCCGCATATCCGTACCGAAAAGGACGTGTCGGATATGGACGCTTAGAACAATCCATGGTAAGTATTTATAAATTGCGAAAACAAATTTGTTCATCATATATTAGTTTTATCTGATCAAATTGTATGACTTAATGTGTAGCTGCAGAAGGAGGAAAGTTCAGAAACATCTCTTCCTGCACATGTTTTGTGGAAGGAAGCCCGTGTGGGCAAATCTGGAGTTCCTCAAGAAGACGTTTTAAACGTATACCAGAAATGTGTAAGTATAACATTTTTTCATTAATTGAATAACATTTTTATACACAAATATTTGACAAGTATACGGTATTCATCTGATTTTTCAGGAGGAGCTATCTCAGTCTCTATCTCCCGATGATACTAAGACCATACTTAGTCGGGCATTAGATGTCCCTGAGTATTCTGGTCGGGTGAGGGGTAAGGGATTTGGAGTCACTCCGACCTCCCTCAGTGTTAAAAAAGGAAAGGCTCCTAGTAATCGGGAGCTTCATGCAAGATTGGAAGCCATGCAAGCTGAGCTTGATGCATTGAGGAGAGAAAGAGATGCTAGCGCCTCAACGGTATACAGAGATGCTTCGGACAAAAACAGTATCAACTGTACCTTTCAACCGAACATTCCAGAGGTAATTACATATAATTGTCTTAAATTGAACTATTTGCTTAAATTATGTATTTGACATATATACACATTAACGATTTCTTGTTATTATTGGTTTTAGGGCATTTCCCATTGTCAGCTGTATTTGTCGTCACCATACTATCGGATGGTTGGCAAGGGAAAAGTGCATAACGTTAGCGGAGTATTACTCCACACTAGAGAGCTCCCTGCTGGATGTTTGAAGGTATCAGTTGATATTGCAGTTGACCCGAATGCAGCATTACCATATCCTAGCGATGATTCGGATGCAACAACTGTGCACGAAGCAGTAGGTTCGTTTGTTGCATGGCCGACAAACCTCATATGCGTAGGATATGAGGTATGCTTAAAACTTATGTTAACTTTAATGTGTATATTCAAAGTTTAAAATTTATGCTTAAAATTTTACTTACATATTTTCCTTGATTATGTTAAATAGACTCCCACAAAATCCAAATCAAGAAAAGAGGTAATATACAATTATATGACATATATTCATGGAAGTTGTTACATTCTTAATTTGATCTAACTATTTATATGTCATGTAGGTTCAAGAAAATGAGGTTAGCAATGCCTCCGCACAACAAATAAAGGAGGTTAGGAACGCCTCCGCACGGGTAAAAAGTTCTGGTGCTAAGAAGACCGTAGCTAGGAAAAAACCTACCACCAAGTATAGGTCGTGCCTCAGGACATTTATAGAGATGACCGATATACCGACCGGAGGTGTTCGGACTATACATATGGAGGAAGGGATTTTCGGCTTTGATCACGACCAAATGATTGGTAATGAAGACTTCATGCAAGTTTTTGGTCATGAAGAAATCGGCGTCAACGTTGTCAATACATATATTAGGTAAATCCGGTCTACTTTGTTTTATTAATTAAACAACTTATGTTAATGATGTTTACTTTATGTTAATCCGGTTTACTTTATGTTTCAAAAGAGGTGTTAATGATGTTTTTATATTAGGTTTTTGTATGACAAATTGATGCGCCCCAATGATTTGGACGAGTCATTCGGATTCTTAGCACCCGCGACCGTCAACTTAGGTTTAATCTTAAGTAGACCGCATACCGTGACGGAGTATGTTCTTCGGATCCTCATGGAGAATAAAGATGCGGAGAAGTTGTTTTTTATACCGTTTAATACCGGGTTAGCATTTCATTCTAAATTCATCTATTATAATTATTTTCCAAGTTACCATCTAACATTTGCCTAATCATTACAGTGGACATTGGTTGTTGCTCGCAATCAATCCTATCCGAGAAATTGTGTATTATCTTGACTCGTTAGGAAATGATTGGACAACATACCCGGATATGAAGGACCTAATTGACACGTAAGTGAGAATGTTCAAAATTTTTCTTAGTTTATGTGAATTGTTCTAATTGCTTCATTTTTATTTTATTAGCGTCCTACAAGCTTTTCGGGCCCAACGAGATATTCAAACCTCAAGGAGGAGCGCCAACCGCATTACATGGATTAAAGTGGCGGTATATTTTTAATTACCACATTTTTTATTATATTAGTGATGACACTTGATAAAACTTAGGATTTATAATCCATATTTTTTTTCATGTAGTGTCCTCAACAACGTAATCAAATAGATTGCGGGTATTTCGTGTTGAGGTTTATGCGGGATACTCTTGCTTTGGGCCGATTAGTGATTCCCACCGATGTATGTATTTCTAACTTATGAGTTATTTTTATATTTACACATATCTCATATAATTAAATAGTTGGAATTCATTCAAAATATGTTATATTATTATGTAGTACTTTGAGGAATTCAAGTGTGCATTTTATACAAAGGATCAAGTGGACGAAATCAAAGAGGAGTGGTGTCAATTCATGATAGAGCTCAAAGTTTTTTCATAAATTTGTGTAATTAATGTGTACATTTGTAGTATATGTAATGACTTGTAAATGTGTACATAAATTTGTATATATTTTGATACATTTAAGGCAAAATTGGTTTGAATTGGTATATATATATATATTTGTTAGCCAAAAATTGGTAGAAAAAAGGCCAAAATGGCATGTATAAAATGTGATAACTGTCTGTCAAAATCTGGTTGAAAACAGGTAGAAATTCTGGTTTATAAACCTGGAAAAAATGTGGTTTAAAACAAAAGCTTCAAAAATTTTCGTATACATTAGACAGCGCTTTTGTAAAAAGCGCTGTCTAAGGGGGGGATTAGAAAGCGCTTTAGGCAAAAGCGCTGTCTAAGGGGGGGCTTAGACAGCGCTTTTGCCTAAAGCGCTTTCTAATCCCCCCCTTAGACAGCGCTTTTTACAAAAGCGCTGTCTAAGGTATACCTAAAAAAATTAAAATAGGGGGGGCTTAGAAAGCGCTTTTGGCCAAAGCGCTGTCTAAGGGGGGGGGGGGGGGGGGGGCTTAGACAGCGCTTTTAAGATTTAAACAAGCGCTGTCTAAACCTTTAGCAGCGGAGGCTTAGACAGCGCTTTAAAGCGCTGTCTAAGGCAAAAAAAAGCGCTGTCTAAGGTCTTGTTTGGCGTAGTGTGAAAATGACATTAAAATAAACAAGTTAAATGGTATGGATGATGGGAAATGATAAAAGACTTGAAGTTAAAGTGCATAAAAGTAAATGGATTGAAATTAAAAGTTAGTCAAATGTTAGTTGATTAGATGTTAGTATTGTTTTTGCTTTTTGTTGTTTTTTGTCATTCTTTGGAGAACACTCGACCCTCTATTCACAAGAATGGATCCTTGAACCAAGACATCTTCTAAAGGAAGGAAAAAAGGCTAAGTTTGCACACAATACCATGAAAGGGGGGAGACTTACAATCTCACTTACTAGAATTCTATACTTTTGGGTCAACATATAGCGCTATGTTAAGCAATTGTAATTGGACTTATGTAGAAATCACAACTATCTGAGGTTGGACAATAAAATTTTGGTGTTAATGCATGTTAGAGATATGGTATGATGAACCTTACTCCTAAAACAGTAACACACAAAAAGAAAATGGCAAAAGGGTGGACCTAATCTCATCCATACTTGTATTAGTTTGTAACCCAATTAGCCTTAGGATATAGAGATATCATTGGTCAATGAAATGTGTGGGATAGAATGGGATTGAAGATGAAGAGGGAGGGGAAATAAGACAAACACAAATTGGTCATGGGAGGACTTTTATCAAATTAAAATTATTCATTCATTTTGGGAGATGAAATGTACATTTCATCAATCCCCGAAATCCAATGATTTTAATCCAACAAGGTCAAATCAATCTTGACCAAAGCCCAACAACAATAGTCAAACCCAACAAGTCAATGAAATGTTTCAACATAATTTATTCACAATTAAACAATTAAAAAATGCATTAAATTAAAATATGGTTGATCAAAAACCTAAAACCTCTTCAAAACACCAAATAAATGGCCAAGAGATTTATCATGGGTCAAACAAGGTCAAAGGACCTTGGATAAAAAATTTCATTATTTTTGGAGACTTAAAAGTATTTTTAAACAATTAAAAATATGCACAAAAACAATTAAATCATGAAAAATATTAATATTGATCCAAAAAATAATTTTAATTCAGAAAATGAAAGAGAAAAATATTTGAGAATTTTTGGTGAACGTCCCATATTTTTTGGATCAATAAAAATGAAAATCAGAAATTACAAAAAAACGTGGACTACTTGATCTCCCTCATTAATGGAGGTGGCAGATTAAGTGGACCATAGCGCGCTATCCATGTGTTCCTTAGTCAAATGTCTCACACACGTGGTAATCACTTTGGACGCTCAGGATTAAAACAATTTAAACGGATCATGTGGTTCAGAAGGATGCCAACACATCGCCAAAGCCAGAGCTCCGGTCTTCTTCTCCGGTGAACCACACCGGACTGGTCCACCCTTAACCATCACCAAAATGAAAAAAAGAGGACATAAATTTAAATAAAAAATGGTCAGGAGCTCGAATATGGCCTCGATTTTGCCTAACTCCAAGTATATAGAAAGATATTGGGAGTTGAAATTTAAGGACCATGATCTGAGTTGCTTCGATTTGACCTCTAAGCAACTCAATCTTGTTGCCTACATTGGTAGGACTTCAAAAAACCAAAAATCAACAAGAATAATGGAGAATTAAGTGAGAATCGAAGAGATGAAAATTTCTAAAAATCACCTTCAATGTAGCTTCAGATTGGCACGATCTTGCTCTCAATTATGCTTGGCCTTGCTTCATATGCTTGATGGAGTGGAAATGGATCAAAGAGAAGGAAGGACTCTTGGAGTTTCAATCTCAAAAACAGTGAGAGATTCAAACTCAATTTTCAAAGAAAATCTTCAAGCTTATCCTTTGAATGTGAGGGTTTAGGATTGCTGATTCAAAGCTTGCGCGCCAGGGTCCTTAATTCTGAGCAATGGAGCTTTTATTTATAGCCAAGGAGATTGATAATTGTACACTTCCATTTTTGGCCAAAGATGGAAATCTCACTTGCATGCTTGCATGGATGTGTGATAGGCCTATCAAATGATGCACTCAGGTCCAAAATGATGTGTAAGCAATGCTCAAATCATGTGGAAAGGCCATGCAATCGTGTATGAAAAATGGAACTTCAAATCTTCTAAATGGTCCTTCAACTTTAAGCCATGCGCAAGTCATTCATACTTTGTACAAATGAGATGAACTTGGACCTTTTGGAAAGGTTAGACCAAGAGGAACAACTTTCATGTTGAACACTTTTTCATTTGAAGCTTGGTTCATGATGAATTTTGAGGTGGAAGTTTGGAAAATCAAACATATCAATAAATTTCTAAGTACCAAGCCATATGTTCACTTCTTCCACTTTGAGTAACTTTTTCTATGGACTTCAAATGAAAAAAGTTGAGGAAAATCACTTGTTCAATGGTATTGGCCCAAAATGACCTATAATGTTTCAAATTCCTTCAAATTGGTAACAAATTTGAGCTCATTTAGATTTAACATAAAGGAGTTATGCATTTTTGAAGTTGAGGAAAATCACTTGTTCAATGGTATTGGCCCAAAATGACCTATAATGTTTCCTTTTATCACATGTATTTGCAAGTTGAATTTGCACTTCTTACCAACATTAAAGTTGAATTAGACACCTTGAATTTGATCATTCAATTGTAATGGATTTCATCTCATAAAAATTGAGCAAGTTATGGTCTTGGGAAGTTGACCTCCAAATTAGGGTTTAGACAAAATGACTTATAATCTTTTAACATACAAAATGACAATCCAAGAAAAACTAGATTTTTACCTCAACATTAAAGTTGTTTGTAATGTCATTTGGAGTAACTTTTCTCTTGGAATCATTTTCATATGACAAAAATTGTAGGAGATAGGTTCTAGGGAACCCCGGTTTTGATCAGTTGACTTCCTCTGGTCAACCACCATGAACCAACTTGCTAGCTTGATATTCTCTTGGCTTTGGGGACTAATGGAGGATAATATATGCATAAGATGATGAAATGTGAATTATACCTTGAAATATTTGACCAATTGGTGAAGAAACTTGTTGAAGAAGTTACATAAGATACCCAGATGAATAGGGTTTCCAAGGCAAACCAACTCCAAACTCTTGATGATTTCTTGATCAAAATAAAATGTGAAGATCATGGGGATTCATATATGATACTTATATCCATAGTAAACTAGTTCTTGATTTAGCTCCTTGCAATGAGGGTCTCAAACCCTAGATATGAGCTTAATGGAGCATAGGTGAGCATGTGTACTACCTACAAAAGTGTTAAGCTATATAATGACATATTTTTATTATTTTGGTTAGTAAACAAAGAAAAATGAAGTATGATACAATAAAATGTGCTTGGTGATCTCTCCCAGTGGAACCCTGGTGAATGAGGGGTAAGGAGGATGTCAAGGTGTGATCCCAATGCTAATGTATATGATGAGAATATCATGAGGGATCTTAGGGTCAAAATTGGGGTCTTACAGCTGCCCCTATTTAAGGACGTTCTAGCTGAGGAGATGAAGGTTAAAATATTCGCATCAACTCAGTAGAATGGGCTTAAATAACAACATATAGAAACAAATTTTGTTCCCTAAGAGACCTCATGATGCATATGATATGAATGTTAAAATAATCTGTGTGGGGGAAGTGTTGCCACAAAGGAAAAGAATCTAGAGAGACTGAAAGTCCACAGAAGTATAATGCATTCCGTAAGGAAAACTCACTCGGAATACAGAGACTCTGGGAGCGAAAAAGTTGTGCGTAGGCCAGGCTACGACTTTAAAACTGTTGGGGGACTCGAGGGATTCCACAAAAATAAATCCATGGAAAGACCCAGCCGGGGAATAAGAGGGAAAAATCTGCAGGGGAAGCGGGTAGATCAGCACAAAGCTAAAAGACCCAAGCAGGAAACAACAATTTCATTGAGGAAATACGCATGCAAACTCAACTGAGGAAGAAATGATCTTCAACACAAGAGTAACAGAAGTATATTATCCACTACCAATTACTAGGTAAGGAGATAACATAGTCTGTAAGAGAGGACATTCGTTACCGGTTAGGGTAAACATATCAAGGATGACTCGCTGTGGGCAACATAAGGTGTAATCGTTACCAGTTACTTGGTAAGAATTAACCTGCTGGGGAAAGCCAGATAGGATTTACAACTAACGGTTACTGGGCAGAAGACCGCAAAGAAAGAGAATATTTGTCACTGATTAAAGTAAACATATCAAGGATAATTTCAAAGGGGAAGAATATTCTGTTGGAGAATAGCCATCCAAGGCGCAGCGGAATTTAAAAATTTTCTCCATTTAGTGATCCTTACGAATGGGCATGATCAGTGATAGAATCGTTACCTCTTGTGGCGATTCAAACCTTTGGTGCAGATCTCTGATAATGATCAAAACCTTTGATACAGATCCACGGGGCGATCACGAACGTTGAACGATGACAACGTCTCTACTCAGTCCACACAAACGGATTCCTTCAATCGCAGTGCTAGCTGTCATGAATGAAGGCTTTGAGTGAGAGAAAGAGGGAAACAAAATTCCAAGTCTCTACTTGAATTTCAGTCTGAGTGGAGTGACAATGCTTCTACCCAAGGGGTTCTATTTATAGAACCACTTGTGTGGGCTTCAAGCTAAAAAGCCCACTTAAGTGTATTTTGCCCATATCTCATAATATGCCAAAATCACTTAAGTATTTGGTACCTTACCATATTTCGTTTCCACTTAAGTGCACCGTACCTTACGGTGTTCCTTAGTTACTCTATTTCTCATCAATCCGTCCTTTGTGTGTGACCCTATAGGTTTTCGCGGCGTTGGCAATTATATTAAATCACGCATTTACCATAATAAACAGTCAGCGGTATCTAGCAACACATCACTGCTACCCAAGTCACGAAAATGTCATGTGATCTGACAAAACCTCCTGTGATAATAATTATGTGTATAATTACCCCTTTGCCCTTATGTCTATATTGAACACAAGGTATAAACCGTGTCACCCTTGTCCAGTTCAATATTGGGCCCATAGACATTTATCTTGTTACGCAGGATGGGAAAATTCCATCTAGGACACGCATGTCCCTCAGCATGCTTTGTGGAGTACCCATCAACTGTCTTTATGGTTATCCAGTTACGGACAATGTTAGATCAGCAATAAAGCACTCGACTCTACATCTAGGATCCATAGTGGTTTCAGGTCGAAGAGTGGTATACACTATTATCACCATGAGAATAACTTATGACACTTTGGATAACTTTCTATATAGTATTCTCATAGCGGGTCAATCCGGTATAAATATTACTCCTAATATTCATACCTATGTTTAAGACTTGATAACTCTTTATCCATGATCCATGAGATGTGATCATCAGTCTACAAACATAATAGTCTTAATGCTTTAATGTTATCCCACTCCACATTAAAGCTCGACTATGGATACTTTATGAACAATGCCCTTATGTTTAATGCGTTCTCATGATTAAGTTACACTTAATACATTAAACGGACTATCTATTCTAGGGACTTTATTAATCAACCATAATAAAGAAAATTCCATTTATTATTAATAAATAATTCGATACAAGTACCAAAAGTATTGGCCTCTAGGGCTTACACCAACAATCTCCCACTAGCACTAGAGCCAATCAGGCATACCCCGTATGCCCATTGATCTAGTATGGCCATCATGCTTCTGCTGCGCAAGAGGCTTTGTCAGTGGGTCAGCTATATTGTCAAGTGTAGGTACTTTACATATTTTCACATCTCCTCTATTTATTATCTCTCGAATGAGATGATAACGCCTAAGTATGTGTTTGGATCGTTGGTGAGATCTAGGCTCCTTAGCTTGTGCGATAGCACCATTGTTATCACAATAGAGCCAAATGGGATCCACAACGCTAGGGACTATGCCAAGTTCACTAATGAACTTCCTGATCCAAACAGCTTCCTTTGCTGCACTTGAGGCAGCAATATACTCGGCCTCGGTTGTAGAATCAGCAACTGTATCTTGCTTCGAACTTTTCTAGCTCACAGCGCCACTTTTCAAGCAAAACACATAACCAGATTGCGATCTAAAGTCATCCTTATCTGTCTGGAAGCTAGCATCAGTGTAACCAATTACAGCCAACTCTTCTTGACCTCCATATATCAAGAATGATTCCTTAGTCCTTCTCAAGTACTTAAGGATATTCTTAACAGCTACCCAATGGGCATCACCAGGATCAGATTGGTACCTACTCGTTGCACTTAAAGCATACGAGACATCTGGTCGAGTACATAACATGGCATACATGATAGATCCTATTGCAGATGCATATGGAATCTTATTCATGCGTTCCCTTTCTTCCTTAGTTGAAGGGGATTGTGTTTTTGATAGACACAGGCCATGTTGCATAGGTATGAATCCTTTCTTGGAATCATGCATATTTAAAGCGTCTCAGCACTTTGTCTATGTATGTACTCTGACTTAGGCCAAGCAGTTTTTGTGATCTATCTCTATAGATTCTGATTCCTAATATATAGGCTGCTTCACCTAGGTCCTTCATAGAAAAGCAATTCCCCAACCAAGTCTTTACTTGTTGCAGGGTAGGGACATCGTTTCCAATGAGCAATATGTCATCTACATATAATACCAGGAAAACGATCATGCTCCCACTAACCTTCTTGTAGACACAAGGCTCATCTTCGTTCTTGATGAATCCATATTGTTTTACCATTTTATCAAAACAAAGATTCCAGCTTCTGGAAGCTTGCTTCAATCCATAGATTGATCTTTGTAGCTTACATATCTTATGGGCTTCTTCTGGTATGTCAAATCCTTCAGGCTGTGTCATGTATACATCCTCAAGAAGATTCCCATTAAGGAAAGCAGTTTTGACATCCATCTGCCATATTTCATAATCATGATATGCAACGATAGCAAGTAAAATCCGAATAGATTTAAGCATTGCAACTGGTGAAAAGGTTTCATCATAGTCAACACCATGAATTTGTTTATATCCTTTTGCAACCAGTCTTGCCTTATAGGTATGTACCTTACCTTCCATGTCAGTCTTCTTTTTGAAGACCCACTTGAATCCTATAGGATTAACTCCTACAGGAGGCTCTACCAAGTTCCAAACTTGGTTCGTGTACATGGAATCTATTTCGGATTTCATGGCCTCTAGCCACTTCTCAGACTCGGGACCAGTTATGGCCTCTTGGTAGGTCACAGGCTCATCTTGATCCATGAGTAATACATCACCTTGATCTGTTATGAGATATCCATATCTCTCAAGTAGGTGACGTATCCTGCCTGACCTACGCTGGTCTTGTTCTACTTGAGCAGGTTGCTCTTCCACAACTATTTGTGTTTCCTGCTCTGATTCCTCCATAGGTGTATCAATGCCTTGTGATTCTTGAATTTCTTCAAGCTCTACTTTCCTCCCACTGGTTCCTTTGGAAATAAAATCCCTTTCCAGGAAACTCCAGTTCGAGCGACAAACACTTTGCCCTCAGTAGGATTGTAGAAGTGATACCTTCTTGTTTCTTTAGGATATCCCACAAATGAGCATTTGTCAGATTTGGGCTCAAGCTTAGTTGAAATTTGTCGTTTCACATAAACTTCGCAACCCCAAATCTTCATGTAAGACATATGTGGTCTCTTACGACTCCATATCTCATATGGTGTCTTTTCAACCTTTTGGATGTAACACGGTTAGGTGTGTAAGCTGATGTCAATGGTGTATGTCCTCAAAAGGAGTTTGGAAGATTGGTGTGACTCATCATGGATCGGACCATGTCCAACAGGGTTTGATTTCTTCTCTCAGATACACCCTTCCATTGGGATGTGCCAGGAGGAGTAAGTTGGGATAGGATCCCACACTCTTTCAGATGGTCATCAAACTCTAGGATTAAATACTCACCACTTCGATCTGATCGAAGAGTTTTAATATTCTTACCTAGTTGGTTTTAACTCGTTAGGTTTCACCCTTTTGTATTAATGTTATTAATAGGCATTTCAAGATCAAGGACATATAGTCCATTGTTCATTTGTGCAGTTGCATAGAATATATCATTCAAATAAATTGAGCAACAATTGTTCTTTATTATAAATGAAAAACCAAACTTGTCCAAACAAGCAATGGAAATAATATTCCTGCTAATTGCAGGTACATAATAACAGTTCTCTAACTGAATTATTAAACCACTAGGTAAAGTCAATACAAAAGTTCCTACGGCTAAAGTAGCAACCTTTTCTCCATAGCCAACTCGTAGGTCGACTTCACCTTTTGCCAAATCTCTACTCCTTTTTAGTTCCTGCACATTTGTACAAATGTGAGAACTGCATCCAGTATCTAATACCCATGATGCAGAAGTAGATAAATTAATAACAAAAGTACCTGAAGTTGAAGTCTCTACTCCATTCTTCTTATCTTCCAGGTACTTTGGGCAGTTCCTCTTCCAGTGACCGGTCTTACCGCAATGGAAGCAGGTGCCTTGTTTTTCTATGCCTCCACTAGGCTTCAAAGCAGCAGTGGGTCTGGGATTGGCAACTTCCTTTCCCTTCCCCTTATCACTTTGCTTAGTGGGCCTTTTGTTCTGTCTCTTTCCATTCCCGATCATCAGAATGGACTTCCCTTTTGACTTCAGATTCTGCTCGGCAGTTCTTAACATGGCGAGCAGTTCAGGAAGAGATTTGTCCATATCAATCATATTGAAATTTAGGACAAATTGACTAAAACTATCTGGCAACGATTGCAAGATCAAATCAGTTGCAAGTTCCTTTTCGAGGGGAAAACCCAATCTCTCAAGGTTTTCCATATACCCAATCATCTTGAGTACATGGGGACCTACAGGGGCTCCCTCAGCTAACTTGCTTTGAAAAAGGGCTTTTGAAACTTCAAACCTCTCATGCCTTGCTTGCTCTTGATAGATCAACTTCAGGTGTTCGATCATATCGAATGCTGACATGTTCTCATGTTGCTTTTGCAATTCTGAGTTCATGGTAGCCAGCATGAGACAAGCAGTTTCATTGGCATCACCGACATGCTTCTTATAAGCATCTCTTTCTGCCTTAGGTGCAGAACTAGGAGGTTCCTCTTCAGGAACAGGTGTCTCCAAGACATACAGCTTTTTATCATGTTTGAGGATAATCCTCAGGTTTCGGTGCCAATCCAGAAAATTTGTCCCAGACAATTTTTCCTTATCAAGGATTGATCGCAGGATGTTGTTAGAGGTGTTTGCTGTCATGGTAATCTACATAAGGATTAATGAAAATATAAGTATCATTGACATATTCAATTAGGCCTTTAATTAAATATGCTCCCACTATTTTACTCAAAACAAATGACCCTCATCACTTGATTCGGAAAATCCCGTTGGAAGATTTTCTAGTGGGTCGAGATCCATATTTCACTTCGTTCTAAGTCCACGTAGGCGGATTACACAAAACTAGGTTATTTAGGTAGGAACTCCTTCCAATTGTATCTCATACAACTCTCGAAAATTACAGTTGGGTGAATAACTCCTTATTCCAATCCATCATATGGATCATTCCCAACTCTTGCTTCTAAACATATATATAATCTTATTATAATTTGTTTAGTTAAGTTTGACCCATTGTTTTAACAGTTGGATATTACAATTATCCCATCGCACCTTACTAATATATAGATCATGCACCTCGCGTAGGCGAAACCTACATTATCCATTACTAGTCTTGATGAGTGTTAAAACTTGGAAAGCGTAAACCTAATATTTAATTTGAAGGAATTGCAATTTTTCTGATCTCACCGGCTTGTTTATCATATAAACCGTCTCTCACATGCATCAACATACATTCACATGCATCAACATACATACAAACAAAATGAAACAGTTATGGCCCCTAGCGCAATTGTTCTCCCAAGCCAATGAGAGAACCTAAGCTAACCTACAACGATCTAAGTTTCTCCAAGCAAGATCTTCAAGGTTGTCCTCCTTTGGCACTGACTTCTTTGCTTTCTTCATATCATTATATTACATAAAAGAAACTCGTTTTACATACGAGGGAGTGAGATGAGAAAAGAAGTTACATTTGGGAGATTAAGAGAGAGGCACGACACGCAAGTCGTATTTTAAAAACCCAAAGCAACATAAAGGAAAACTAAAGCCATAACCGATCACCACAAGACAATAATAAACACTTTTATTATTATTATTAATTCCTTTAATTAATTAAAATCAAATTAAATTTCGACGACCGATCACACTACGCAGAGTTAGCCGGGGGTCCGCTGCCCGGACAGCGGGAACGGCTGTTCCGCTGCCCGGTCAGCGTCCCTTGCGGGGTCGAAGGGGCAGCGCCCCAGCTCGAAAATTTTAATGAACAATTCATTTAAAATTGACGTCGTTTTTCGTATCAACACTTGATACTTCAAAGCACTTTTTCTAGCCGAACGGGTGAATTTTTCCTTGCGTTAACCGGTTAACACTGTTTGAAAACTTTTAGAAAATTCTTTTCTGCCTTGCGTTAACCGGTTAACCATATGCGTTAACCGGTTAACACTGTTGAAAAATTTCTTGGAAAACTGTTTTCCGCCTTGCGTTAACCGGTTAACCAAATGCGTTAACCGGTTAACACTGTTTGAAAATTAAAAAAAAATTATTTCGCATTTCGTTAACCGGTTAACCATACGCGTTAACCGGTTAACACTGTTCCAAAAAGTGTTTAGGAAGCACAACTCTTGTACGTTCAAACCCCAATCGTATAACTCTCTGACAACACAACCCTTGTGCCGTCACTAACCCTGATGCACCAATTTCAGACCGTCAAACACATCTCGATTGTTAATTCAGTATGATTGATCAATACGTCATTGCTTCACCATACTAATGTCGGATCAAGAAGCAAACGACCATTGATCGCTCAAACGAAAACAATCATTGAGGGTTTGAATGAACGAAACGAGAACACTATATCATATATAATGTATTTTGCATCAGGATTACATATATCACATATATGTAACTTGATCGATCTCAATTTAACCTTTGATTCATTTTGTCTTTAATCATATTATTACAGAACAAAAACAAATATCAGATTCATGGTTTCGTAAGTGGCTCTGATACCACTTTTGGAGAATAGCCATCCAAGGCGCAGCGGGATTTAAAAATTTTCTCCATTTAGTGATCCTTACGAATGGGCATGATCAGTGATAGAATCCTTACCTCTTGTGGCGATTCAAACCTTTGGTGCAGATCTCTGATAATGATCAAAACCTTTGATACAGATCCACGGGGCGATCACGAATGTTGAACGATGACAACGTCTCTACTCAGTCCACACGAACGGATTCCTTCAATCGCAGTGCTAGCTGTCATGAATGAAGGCTTTGAGTGAGAGAAAGAGGGAAACAAAATTCCAAGTCTCTACTTGAATTTCAGTCTGAGTGGAGTGGCAATGCTTCTACCCAAGGGGTTCTATTTATAGAACCACTTGTGTGAGCTTCAAGCTAAAAAGCCCACTTAAGTGTATTTTGCCCATATCTCATAATATGCCAAAATCACTTAAGTATTTGGTACCTTACCTTATTTCGTTTCCACTTAAGTGCACCGTACCTTAAGGTGTTCCTTAGTTACTATATTTCTCATCAATCCGTCCTTTGTGTGTGACCCTATAGGTTTTCGCGGCGTTGGCAATTATATAAAATCACGCATTTAACATAATAAACAGCCAGCGGTATCTAGCAACACATCACTGCTACCCAAGTCACGAAAATGTCATGTGATCTGACAAAACCTCCTGTGATAATAATTATGTGTATAATTACCCCTTTGCCCTTATGTCTATATTGAACACAAGGTATAAACCGTGTCACCCTTGTCCAGTTCGATATTGGGCCCATAGACATTTATCCTGTTACGCGGGATAGGTAAATTCCATCTAGGACACTCATGTCCCTCAGCATGCTTTGTGGAGTACCCATCAACTGTCTTTATGGTTATCCAGTTACGGACAATGTTAGATCAGCAATAAAGCACTCGACTCTACATCTAGGATCCATAGTGGTTTCAGGTCGAAGAGTGGTATACACTATTATCACCATGAGAATAACTTATGACACTTTGCATAACTTTCTATATAGTATTCTCATAGCGGGTCAATCCGGTATAAATATTACTCCTAATATTCATACCTATGTTTAAGACTTGATAACTCTTTATCCATGATCCATGAGATGTGATCATCAGTCTACAAACATAATAGTCTTAATGCTTTAATGTTATCCCACTCCACATTAAAGCTCGACTATGGATACTTTAAGAACAGTGCCCTTATGTTTAATGTGTTCTCATGATTAAGTTACACTTAATACATTAAACGGACTATCTATTCTAGGTACTTTATTAATCAACCATAATAAATAAAATGCCTTTTATTATTAATAAATAATTCGATACAAGTACCAAAAGTATTGGCCTCTAGAGCTTACACCAACATATTCGTCATCGATTAAGATGAACATATCAAAGATAGACTCACCTGGGGACATTAGGAAGAATATCCGTCACCGGTTAAGATGAACATATCAAGGATAAACTGCCTAAGAAAGTAGGAATTATATCTATCGGCTATTGAATAGAATACCGGAAAGAGAATATCCATCATCGGTTAGGATGAACATATCAAGGATAGACTCTGAGGGGAAGCAGGATTTACAACTACCGGTTATTGGGCAGAAGAATGCAAAAGAGAAGGAAAACTCGTCATCGGTTAGGATGAACATATCAATGATTAACTTTCTGGGGAAAGAAATAGAGATTACAACTACCTTTTACTAGGTAGAATACCAAAAAGAGAATATTTGTCATCGGTTAGGATGAACATATCAAGGATAGACTCAAAGCAGGGGAAGAAAATATTCGTCATTGGTTAGGATGAACATATCATGGATAGACTTCCTAGGAAACGTGAAAACAAAACCGTTGGGGAGAAAAAGGGTTATTTTGTTGGGCATTGGGAAAAAGTGAAATACTTGCAAATTCAAAAGAATATTACTAGTTACTGGGTAATAGACTCTCAGGGGACCAAAAGCATCTATCTAGGTAAGATCTAGAAAGAAACTGTCAATCAAATACTCAACCCAATGAGGATATAACTCAGGGGGAGCGATTCCACCCAGATAATCAACTAGGGAGGAAACTGAAATAATGATCATCCATGAGGAAGTAACTCAGTGGGGAATGAGAAAGGTCAAATTCTTTCTGCTTAAGGGGATGACACTCTACAATTGAAAGATAGCAGACATACCAAATCATCATGGGGGAAAGGATACCACCGTAGCAGAGGATCAGAGAAACAATGGATCATAAAGTGCATGTAAATAATGAAATCTATTAATGTATATGTATATATAATGATTATGCTGACAAAATGATCATAAAGGATACAAATGTCACTGGTCGAAATCACTGATACAATTCTCAGCCAATCCTCACAGGAGGGAAGCATCTGCTGGAGAGAATCATCCACCTCAGAGGCTCAAACCTGGATGGGGAGAAGGAAAAGGTTGTCGAAAATCTGCGCTATCAACTCTGCGGGGGGATTTTAGGTCAACATCATATCAAATGAGAGACAACCTTGCAGAGTATTGAAAATACTTCTCAAGAGTCAAAGCTAATAGAGGTTAGGGATAACTTTGATGGCGACTTACGGGGAAACAAAATTCTGCTGAATCTATGTCAACTGCTGCAATAACGTGCCTACAACTCGAGGGAGGCAATTAGAAACTCAGTTGGGGGATCCAAAAGCTCGGTTGGAGGTGTTGAAAAGTTGTTGGGGAAGAAACTGAGATCACGCCAACTGCTTGGGGAAAAAACCAACAATGCTTCGCATTTTAGGGCTTACTTATTCTCGGACCGCTGTGGTCATCCCTTAATGAAATCGATTGCTCTCAAAGTAACTGCCTTTATTATTAGAGAAAACATGATTTTTTTTTATTTTAAAAACTTTAATTTCAAAATTATCAAAATAAAATTTAATTCTATTTAGCTGAATAAATAAGAGTAGAAACAATTGGATAAAAAGCTCAACTTTATTTAATGGAATGGTAGTCTGTAAATGACAAGACTCCATAGATCTTTACAGAAGTTGAAAAATGGTAATTTACATGGAAAAGGGCTACATTGAATACAATGATCACTAATCCTTCCACCGCCTTCAATACCCATTGTGCTCTTGGCATTGGCTGAAAACGAATTAGAACCAAACATTGTGCTCAAGAAAGTCTTCAAGACTGAAGATCAAGAGGATGTAGTTACTTGCCATAATCCCTAATTTTTTTTGCATAAATTTCCCCAAGGTGGGGTACTCAATCTATCGGGATAATTTTTCTATTTTATGTCTCTAACTTTTGCTTGGATCGTCCTTTCGGGTTTTCAATCCACCGAGACGCTCATTTTTGCCTAAGCCGCCCTTTCGGGTTTTCAACTTAGGAAGTTGTTCTTTTCTTTTTAGGAGAAGTATTTCTTGACTGCATCAGCATTCATAGGACGAGTGAACTCTTCAGCATCCATAGTTGTAAGAATCAAAGCACCGCCTGAAAAGGCTCTCTTAACAACATATGGGCCTTCATAATTAGGAATTCATTTTCCCCTAGAATCTAGTTTTAAGATAAGATCTTCTTGAGCACAAGATCACCTTCTCTGAATACACGAGGCCTGACCTTCTTATCAAATGCTTTCTTCATTCTTTGTTGATATAACTAAATGTGACACATGGTCGTTAATCTCTTCTCTTCAATCAAATTTAGCTTATCAAACCTGGTCTAACACCATTCAGCTTCAGTCAACGTGGCTTCCATCAAAATGTGCAATGATGGGATCTCGACCTCTACGGGGAGCACAACTTCCATGCCATAAACAAGTGAGAAAGGCGTTGCCCTTGTTGAAGTGTGGATGGATGTACGATACCCATGCAAAACGAATAGGAGCATCTCATGCCAATCCTTGTTCGTTACAACCATTTTCTGAATGATCTTCTTGATGTTCTTGTTTGCAGCTTCAACAACCTTATTCATCTTAGGTCTGTAGGGAGAAGAATTATGATGTGCAATCTTGAAGTCTTTGCAAAGAGCTTCCACCATATTATTGTTCAAGTTTGATCCATTATCAGTAATGATCTTACTTGGCACATCATAACGGCATATAATTTGATTCTTCATAAACCTTACAACAACTTGCTTGGTTACATTCGCATATGATGCCGCTTCAACCCACTTTGTGAAGTAGTCAATAGCCACCAAAATGAAACGATGTTCGTTTGATGCTTTGGGCTTAATCACGCCAATCATATTAATTTCCCTGCATGGAGAAGGGCCATGGGGAGGAAATGACGTTCAATAGTGTCGGAGGAACATGAATCTTATCTGCATAAATTTGTCACTTGTGGCATTTCTTCACAAACTTGCAACAGTCAGATTCCATTGTCAGCCAATAGTAACCTGCTCGCAACATCTTGTTTGCCATAGCATGTCTATTGGAATGAGTACCAAAGGAACCTTCATGGACTTCATTCATCAACAGGTCTTCTTTGTGTCTATCCACGCATCTGAGCAGAACCATATCGAAATTTCTCTTGTATAGCACATCATCATTCAGGTAGAAGTTGTCGGCTAATCTCCTCAAAGTCTTCTTATCTTTCAAAGATGCCCCAGACGGGTAAATCTGGCTTTAGAAAAAACACTTGATATCAAAATACCATGACTTCTCATCTTTGACTTCTTCAATAGCAAACACATAAGCTGGCCTATCAAGATGCATCACAGTCAAATTAGGAACTTCATTCCAAAATTTTACCATAATCATTGAAGCCAACGTTGCAAGAGCATATTCCATCCGGTTTTCATCTCGAGGGATATGATGAAATTCAACCTTTGTAAAGAAAGTTGAAATCCTCCTCGCATAGTCTCTATATGGTATCAAACCGGGTTGATTCATCTCCCACTCACCTTTGATCTGATTCACAACCAAAGTTGAATCTCCATAGACGTCCAAATACTTGATTCTAAGATCAATGGCCTCTTCAAGCCCCATAATGCAAGCTTCACACTCAGCCATATTGTTTGTACACTTGAAAGTCAATCTAGTTGTAAACGGAAAATGCGTGCCTCGAGGAGTCATAATCACTGCCCCAATGCCATTACCATATTGATTCACAGCTCCATCAAATACCATGCCCCAACGGGAAATAGGTTCTTCCCCTTCTTAAAGCAATGGTTCACCATAATCTTTCATTTTCAGGTACAAGATCTCTTCATCAGGAAAATCATACTACACTTACTGGTAATCTTCAATTTATTAGTGAGCCAAATGGTCAGCCAAGACACTACCTTTGATATCTTTCTGAGATCGGTATTCAATATCATACTCTAACAACAACATCTGCCAACGGGCAATCCTCCCAGTTAAAGCAGGCTTCTCAAATATATACTTGATTGGATCCATTTTGAATATCAACCAAGTTGTATGATTCAACATATACTAACGAGACGCTTAGCAGCCCAAGTCAATGTGCAACAAGTCTTCTCTAGCGTAGAATATCGAGTCTCACAGTCGGTGAACTTCTTACTGAGGTAGTAAAAAGCATACTCTTTCTTTCCAGTTTCGTCTTTCTTCAACCCATACTCTCTTGAAGCACAATCAAATACATGATCAACAGTCTTCCTTCAACAGACGGAGACAGAATCTGAGGCTCAAGCAAATACTCTTTGATACTGTCAAAATCTTTCTGGCAATCTTTGGTCCAATCACAAGACTGGTCTTTCTGAAGAAGCTTGAATATAGGCGCACATGTGGCAGTCATGTGTGAAATGAATCTTGAGATATAATTCAAGCGGCCAAGAAAACCTCTGACTTGCTTCTCTGTTTTGGGCGCAGGCATCTCTTGTATTGCTTTGACTTTGGCAGGATAAACTTCAATACCCTTCTCACTGACAATAAAGCCCAACAACTTACCAGAACGAACACCAAATGTACATTTATTGGGATTCAAGTAGAGTTTATACTTCCTTAAATGCTGGAATAGCTTCAAAAAATGCTCAACATGTTCTCCTTCATTACTGGATTTAGCAATCATATCATTAACATAGACTTCAATCTCTTTATGCATCATATCATGAAAAAGAGTAGGCATTGCTCTCTGGCACGTTGCACCAGCATTCTTTAAACCGAAAGGTATCACTCTATAACAGAATATACCCAAGGGTGTAATGAATGTGGTCTTCTCCATATCCTCGGGTGCCATTTTGATCTGATTATAACCGGAAAATCCATCCATAAATGAAAAGACTTTGAATTTAGCTGTATTTTCTACCAACATATCAATGTGTGGCAGAGGGAAATCATCTTTCGGACTAGCTTTGTTTAAATCTCTATAATCAACACACATACGAACTTTTCCATCTTTCTTCGGAATAGGCACAACATTGGTCACCCACTGCAGATACTCAGCAGTAATGAGGTAGCCGACATCAATCTTCTTATGCATTTCTTCTTTGATCTTCACTGCCATACCAGGATGAGTCCTCCTTAACTTATGCTTGACAGGACCAAGCAAACACATCTGAATACTCTCGAAGAAGATCAATCAACCCCTTCTTAACTTCTGGACACATTTGTGACCCAATCTTGACTTCCTTCACATCATCTTCGGAACCCAAGTTGACTAGCTCAATCTACTCTTCGAACGACTGAATGACTTTTTCGTCGTGCTCAAGTAAACGAGATAATTCATCATACATTTCTTCATCACTTTCTTCCTCAACCTCAAACACAGGGAATTCAAAGTTTGGAGAAGGAGTGGGATCATTGTATTTAATGGGTTTAGAAACCAACCTGCATAATGATTTGATATTTTTATTTAAGAGAATTGAATTGTGACCAAATATTATACAGATGGACAATTGTTATTTATTTATTTATGTTTTTTGTGATTACCATTTTCAGAAAAGCAAAAAGTAAAAATAAAACATCATTGATGTGGATGAATAGAATTGCATTTTATTACCGATCAAATTGAAAGATGCCAAACATTGTTCACCTCTCCCTTAGGCATAGGAGAAGGATTTCCAAAAATAATAAAGCAATTACTTAGAGTGATGAACATAACAGGAACATCGACAGCGATCCAATTGTTGCAAGCTTTTCTATGTATCACAAAATTGGTGCAGTCTTCATCTTCATCCCCTTCAATCACTGTATCACAAACTCGGTTGCACATCTTCAACTTTGACATAAGACGACCCTCGCTGAAATCCCAAACCGGCTCGGCTTTTGTTCTCGGCGACCTCTACCATCCGGCCTCATTGATCAGAATTACCGTCTTCAACAATCTTTTGAGCGTCTCTGAAGGAGGACATCAGTGCCCCAAGTCTCTTCTCTTCAGCAATAGATGGAGCTTGGAACGGAGTTCCAATCTCATTCTCAGCTTCAACATACGAGAAAGACGACAGATGGCTTACCAACAAAGTTTTCTCTCCACCCACAATAACGAGCTTTCCATTCTTCATAAAATCCCAACTTTGCATGGCACCTTACTAAAGCCCAACCTTCATTGGCATACCCAAAAATAAACATATTGCATGCATCGATCATACATTACAGATCATGCATTTTACCACATTCTGCACAACATGAAACATATTTCATACGCATTCACGAAGACTAACCATCATTAATACAAAGTCATCTAGCTTACATGCTTCCCCGCGAAGTCGGTCACAACTCCCTGAGAGAGTTGTGTCCCAGCGGGGCTCTCCTTACTAAGTGTCCCTAATCATCAAAATCTTGGCAGTTGATTTCCTCACCAAAATCTTGGAAGTAGATCTCCTAACAAATCTCAGCAGTAGGTTCTCCAAAAAATGTCGGTAGTAGATTCTCTAGAAAAACCCAGCAATAGGATTTCCCTGTCGGCAGTAGATTTCCCAAGAAAGTATCAGCATTAGGATTCCCCAATAAATCCCCAATGATGATTTCCAGCAAAACCTCGAAAATAGGTATTTTCTAAGAAAAACCTCAGCAGTACGTAATTCTCAGTAAATCTCGGCGAAAGATTTCCATGAAAACCTCGACAGTAGGTATACTCCTTAGTAAACCTTGGCAGTAGGTATTCTCCCATAAACCTCAGCGGCGGGTATTTCTCAGTATGTCTCAGGGGTAGATTTACTAACAAACCTCGACAGTAGGTATTCTCCAATAAACCTCGACAACATGTACTTCTCAGTATATCTCGGTGGCAGATTTCTGAACAAACCTCAATATTAGGTATTTTCTAAGTAAACCATCGGCAGTAGGTATTTCTCAGCAAATCTCGGCAATAGATATTCAAGTAAACCTCGACATTAGGAATTCTCTAAAAAACCTCGACAATAGGACTTACCGATAAATCTCCACAATACATTTCCTAGTAAGCCTCGACAACATGTATTTACCAGTAAACCTCGAAAGTGTGTACTTCTTAGTGGACCTCGGAAGTAAGTATTCTCTAGTAAATCTTGGTAGTAGATTTCCTAGTAAACCTTGGCAATGGGTATTTCCCATGATACCTCAGTAACAGATACTTCCCAGCGAACCTTGGGAGCAGGTACTTTCCATCAAAAACCTCAGCAGAAGTATTCCCTGATAAATCTCGGTAGTAGATTTCCTAGTAAACCTTGGTAGTAGGAATTCCCCTAAAAGTCTCGATAGTAGAATACCTAGTGTTTTTTTCTTGTAACTTCCTATTCGGTGCTCATCTGCATTCTCAGGGACCAATTATCATAAGTATTACACTTTTTAGTCAAAAGCTCAAAATCACTTGGCATCCACAAACACCAGTACCTGTCTTACCAAGCTCAAAATACCATTTGGTTTGTGTAACGGTAAATTCATGACCATTAAGTTATGGATAAACTTAACCTCAATTAAACCAGAGTCGCCACCGTGATTTTATTGTTTCCAAGGGAAAAGGGAAAAGTACGAACAAAACCCAAAGATAAGAAGTTTTCAAATCAAAACTAATAAAATGCCTGAGATTACAGGTAAGGGGTTGGTTATAAAGAGGGAATGTGTTAGTATCCAAAGTGTCCTAAGTACTCCTAGGGAGCCCTTTTTTGTGTGTACATGTATTTTGGTATAAAAAGATGTTTGCAATAAATAGAGTGTGGGGATGAGAACATAATTCATTAATTATATTTTTGTGTTTGACAAGGCCTTCGGACTTGTGTCTATGTACCAACATAAAAATGAGGGATCAAAACCTCGTAGTTCGTGGTATCAATTTCAAAGTGAGTGAGTTGCTTTTAACAAAAGTTTAAGTTTGAAAGAGGCACAAAAGGCCTAAGAGAGTTTGAATGGGTGTTATTTCTTTTTGTCTTTTAAAAATTTAAGTCAATATGGTTAGATTTTTTTATAAATTTGATTAAGAAAAAGAGTTTAAAAATGAAATGGAATAAGGCCAAAGTTTCTAATTTGCAATAAAAAGTCTAAGTTTAGAAATCACAAGCAAAAAAGATTTTAAAAAAGGGGAGAGATTTGAAATTTAAGAAGTGGGAGGAGATGAAAAGACTAATCCTAAGCAAAAATTAAAAGTTAAGAGTTGAAAAGATCTTACCAATGGGATGCAATCCAATAGACAAGAATGTCATATAAAAACCCAATTTTTCCTTGGACTTTATAATTAAGCAATATTAATACACACATAGCAAGATGAAGAGAAAGGAATCAAATAAAGATAGCCACATCCAAGCTAGCAACTTCATGATCTTCTTCATAATCTTCCCCATGCATCAAATGATATACACCTTGAATGGCTCAAAATAAGGCATTAGACACAAGTTAAAAGTAACATCTTCATCAAGACCATGTAGTAGATGAACTCAAATGGATCTCAACACTTGCATCAGATGGACCTCAATTTACAAGCACTTGGTTTTAGAAAAGTTGGCATTAGTCAAGTCCTTTTGCATAGGGAATGTTGCCTAATTCTAAGTCCAAGACTCAGATCAAATCCAACAGTCCATACAAATCTTTTTTAAGAGTTTTTGTTGTTACTATGTACGTTAAGGTCAAAAGACCACAAACACAAACAAAATACACTAACAAGTATATACAATCACAATATATGGCTCAAGTGAGCAAAGTGAAAATGACATTAAAATAAACAAGTTAAATGGTATGGATGATGGGAAATGATAAAAGACTTGAAGTTAAAGTGCATAAAAGTAAATGGATTGAAATTAAAAGTTAGTCAAATGTTAATTGATTAGATGTTAGTATTGTTTTTGCTTTTTGTTGTTTTTTGTCATTCTTTGGAGAACACTCGACCCTCTATTCACAAGAATGGATCCTTGAACCAAGACATCTTCTAAAGGAAGGAAAAAAGGCTAAGTTTGCACACAATACCATGAAAGGGGGGAGACTTACAATCTCACTTACTAGAATTCTATACTTTTGGGTCAACATATAGCGCTATGTTAAGCAATTGTAATTGGACTTATGTAGAAATCACAACTATCTGAGGTTGGACAATAAAATTTTGGTGTTAATGCATGTTAGAGATATGGTATGATGAACCTTACTCCTAAAACAGTAACACACAAAAAGAAAATGGCAAAAGGGTGGACCTAATCTCATCCATACTTGTATTAGTTTATAACCCAATTAGCCTTAGGATATAGAGATATCATTGGTCAATGAAATGTGTGGGATAGAATGGGATTGAAGATGAAGAGGGAGGGGAAATAAGACAAACACAAATTGGTCATGGGAGGACTTTTATCAAATTAAAATTATTCATTCATTTTGGGAGATGAAATGTACATTTCATCAATCCCCAAAATCCAATGATTTTAATCCAACAAGGTCAAATCAATCTTGACCAAAGCCCAACAACAATAGTCAAACCCAACAAGTCAATGAAATGTTTCAACATAATTTATTCACAATTAAACAATTAAAAAATGCATTAAATTAAAATATGGTTGATCAAAAACCTAAAACCTCTTCAAAACACCAAATAAATGGCCAAGAGATTTATCATGGGTCAAACAAGGTCAAAGGACCTTGGATAAAAAATTTCATTATTTTTGGAGACTTAAAAGTATTTTTAAACAATTAAAAATATGCACAAAAACAATTAAATCATGAAAAATATTAATATTGATCCAAAAAATAATTTTAATTCAGAAAATGAAAGAGAAAAATATTTGAGAATTTTTGGTGAACGTCCCATATTTTTTGGATCAATAAAAATGAAAATCAGAAATTACAAAAAAACGTGGACTACTTGATCTCCCTCATTAATGGAGGTGGAAGATTAAGTGGACCATAGCGCGCTATCCATGTGTTCCTTAGTCAAATGTCTCACACACGTGGTAATCACTTTGGACGCTCAGGATTAAAACAATTTAAACGGAACATGTGGTTCAGAAGGATGCCAACACATCGCCAAAGCCAGAGCTCCGGTCTTCTTCTCCGGTGAACCACACCGGACTGGTCCACCCTCAACCATCACCAAAATGAAAAAAAGAGGACATAAATTTAAATAAAAAATGGTCAGGAGCTCGAATATGGCCTCAATTTTGCCTAACTCCAAGTATATAGAAAGATATTGGGAGTTGAAATTTAAGGACCATGATCTGAGTTGCTTCGATTTGACCTCTAAGCAACTCAATCTTGTTGCCTACATTGGTAGGACTTCAGAAAACCAAAAATCAACAAGAATAATGGAGAATTAAGTGAGAATCGAAGAGATGAAAATTTCTAAAAATCACCTTCAATGTAGCTTCAGATTGGCACGATCTTGCTCTCAATTATGCTTGGCCTTGCTTCATATGCTTGATGGAGTGGAAATGGATCAAAGAGAAGGAAGGACTCTTGGAGTTTCAATCTCAAAAACAGTGAGAGATTCAAACTCAATTTTCAAAGAAAATCTTCAAGCTTATCCTTTGAATGTGAGGGTTTAGGATTGCTGATTCAAAGCTTGCGCGCCAGGGTCCTTAATTCTGAGCAATGGAGCTTTTATTTATAGCCAAGGAGATTGATAATTGTACACTTCCATTTTTGGCCAAAGATGGAAATCTCACTTGCATGCTTGCATGGATGTGTGATAGGCCTATCAAATGATGCACTCAGGTCCAAAATTATGTGTAAGCAATGCTCAAATCATGTGGAAAGGCCATGCAATCGTGTATGAAAAATGGAACTTCAAATCTTCTAAATGGTCCTTCAACTTTAAGCCATGCGCAAGTCATTCATACTTTGTACAAATGAGATGAACTTGGACCTTTTGGAAAGGTTAGACCAAGAGGAACAACTTTCATGTTGAACACTTTTTCATTTGAAGCTTGGTTCATGATGAATTTTGAGGTGGAAGTTTGGAAAATCAAACATATCAATAAATTTCTAAGTACCAAGCCATATGTTCACTTCTTCCACTTTGAGTAACTTTTTCTATGGACTTCAAATGAAAAAAGTTGATGAAAATCACTTGTTCAATGGTATTGGCCCAAAATGACCTATAATGTTTCAAATTCCTTCAAATTGGTAACAAATTTGAGCTCATTTAGATTTAACATAAAGGAGTTATGCATTTTTGAAGTTGAGGAAAATCACTTGTTCAATGGTATTGGCCCAAAATGACCTATAATGTTTCCTTTTATCACATGTATTTGCAAGTTGAATTTGCACTTCTTACCAACATTAAAGTTGAATTAGACACCTTGAATTTAATCATTCAATTGTAATGGATTTCATCTCATAAAAATTGAGCAAGTTATGGTCTTGGGAAGTTGACCTCCAAATTAGGGTTTAGACAAAATGACTTATAATCTTTTAACATACAAAATGACAATCCAAGAAAAACTAGATTTTTACCTCAACATTAAAGTTGTTTGTAATGTCATTTGGAGTAACTTTTCTCTTGGAATCATTTTCATATGACAAAAATTGTAGGAGATAGGTTCTAGGGAACCCCGGTTTTGATCAGTTGACTTCCTCTGGTCAACCACCATGAACCAACTTGCTAGCTTGATATTCTCTTGGCTTTGGGGACTAATGGAGGATAATATATGCATAAGATGATGAAATGTGAATTATACCTTGAAATATTTGACCAATTGGTGAAGAAACTTGTTGAAGAAGTTACATAAGATACCCAGATGAATAGGCTTTCCAAGGCAAACCAACTCCAAACTCTTGATGATTTCTTGATCAAAATAAAATGTGAAGATCATGGGGATTCATATATGATACTTATATCCATAGTAAACTAGTTCTTGATTTAGCTCCTTGCAATGAGGGTCTCAAACCCTAGATATGAGCTTAATGGAGCATAGGTGAGCATGTGTACTACCTACAAAAGTGTTAAGCTATATAATGACATATTTTTATTATTTTGGTTAGTAAACAAAGAAAAATGAAGTATGATACAATAAAATGTGCTTGGTGATCTCTCCCAGTGGAACCCTGGTGAATGAGGGGTAAGGAGGATGTCAAGGTGTGATCCCAATGCTAATGTATATGATGAGAATATCATGAGGGATCTTAGGGTCAAAATTGGGGTCTTACAGCTGCCCCTATTTAAGGACGTTCTAGCTGAGGAGATGAAGGTTAAAATATTCGCATCAACTCAGTAGAATGGGCTTAAATAACAACATATAGAAACAAATTTTGGTCCCTAAGAGACCTCATGATGCATATGATATGAATGTTAAAATAATCTGTGTGGGGGAAGTGTTGCCACAAAGGAAAAGAATCTAGAGAGACTGAAAGTCCACAGAAGTATAATGCATTCCGTAAGGAAAACTCACTCGGAATACAGAGACTCTGGGAGCGAAAAAGTTGTGCGTAGGCCAGGCTACGACTTTAAAACTGTTGGGGGACTCGAGGGATTCCACAAAAATAAATCCATGGAAAGACCCAGCCGGGGAATAAGAGGGAAAAATCTGCAGGGGAAGCGGGTAGATCAGCACAAAGCTAAAAGACCCAAGCAGGAAACAACAATTTCATTGAGGAAATACGCATGCAAACTCAACTGGGGAAGAAATGATCTTCAACACAAGAGTAACAGAAGTATATTATCCACTACCAATTACTAGGTAAGTAGATAACATAGTCTGTAAGAGAGGACGTTCGTTACCGGTTAGGGTAAACATATCAAGGATGACTCGCTGTGGGCAACATAAGGTGTAATCGTTATCAGTTACTTGGTAAGAATTAACCTGCTGGGGAAAGCCAGATAGGATTTACAACTAACGGTTACTGGGCAGAAGACCGCAAAGAAAGAGAATATTTGTCACTGATTAAAGTAAACATATCAAGGATAATTTCAAAGGGGAAGAATATTCTGTTGGAGAATAGCCATCCAAGGCGCAGCGTTATTTAAAAATTTTCTCCATTTAGTGATCCTTACGAATGGGCATGATCAGTGATAGAATCGTTACCTCTTGTGGCGATTCAAACCTTTGGTGCAGATCTCTGATAATGATCAAAACCTTTGATACAGATCCACGGGGCGATCACGAACGTTGAACGATGACAACGTCTCTACTCAGTCCACACAAACGGATTCCTTCAATCGCAGTGCTAGCTGTCATGAATGAAGGCTTTGAGTGAGAGAAAGAGGGAAACAAAATTCCAAGTCTCTACTTGAATTTCAGTCTGAGTGGAGTGACAATGCTTCTACCCAAGGGGTTCTATTTATAGAACCACTTGTGTGGGCTTCAAGCTAAAAAGCCCACTTAAGTGTATTTTGCCCATATCTCATAATATGCCAAAATCACTTAAGTATTTGGTACCTTACCATATTTCGTTTCCACTTAAGTGCACCGTACCTTACGGTGTTCCTTAGTTACTCTATTTCTCATCAATCCGTCCTTTGTGTGTGACCCTATAGGTTTTCGCGGCGTTGGCAATTATATTAAATCACGCATTTACCATAATAAACAGTCAGCGGTATCTAGCAACGCATCACTGCTACCCAAGTCACGAAAATGTCATGTGATCTGACAAAACCTCCTGTGATAATAATTATGTGTATAATTACCCCTTTGCCCTTATGTCTATATTGAACACAAGGTATAAACCGTGTCACCCTTGTCCAGTTCAATATTGGGCCCATAGACATTTATCCTGTTACGCAGGATGGGAAAATTCCATCTAGGACACGCATGTCCCTCAGCATGCTTTGTGGAGTACCCATCAACTGTCTTTATGGTTATCCAGTTACGGACAATGTTAGATCAGCAATAAAGCACTCGACTCTACATCTAGGATCCATAGTGGTTTCAGGTCGAAGAGTGGTATACACTATTATCACCATGAGAATAACTTATGACACTTTGCATAACTTTCTATATAGTATTCTCATAGCGGGTCAATCCGGTATAAATATTACTCCTAATATTCATACCTATGTTTAAGACTTGATAACTCTTTATCCATGATCCATGAGATGTGATCATCAGTCTACAAACATAATAGTCTTAATGCTTTAATGTTATCCCACTCCACATTAAAGCTCGACTATGGATACTTTATGAACAATGCCCTTATGTTTAATGTGTTCTCATGATTAAGTTACACTTAATACATTAAACGGACTATCTATTCTAGGGACTTTATTAATCAACCATAATAAAGAAAATTCCATTTATTATTAATAAATAATTCGATACAAGTACCAAAAGTATTGGCCTCTAGGGCTTACACCAACAATCTCCCACTAGCACTAGAGCCAATCAGGCATACCCCGTATGCCCATTGATCTAGTATGGCCATCATGCTTCTGCTGCGCAAGAGGCTTTGTCAGTGGGTCAGCTATATTGTCAAGTGTAGGTACTTTACATATTTTCACATCTCCTCTATTTATTATCTCTCGAATGAGATGATAACGCCTAAGTATGTGTTTGGATCGTTGGTGAGATCTAGGCTCCTTAGCTTGTGCGATAGCACCATTGTTATCACAATAGAGCCCAATGGGATCCACAACGCTAGGGACTATGCCAAGTTCACTAATGAACTTCCTGATCCAAACAGCTTCCTTTGCTGCACTTGAGGCAGCAATATACTCGGCCTCGGTTGTAGAATCAGCAACTGTATCTTGCTTCGAACTTTTCTAGCTCACAGCGCCACTTTTCAAGCAAAACACATAACCAGATTGCGATCTAAAGTCATCCTTATCTGTCTGGAAGCTAGCATCAGTGTAACCAATTACAGCCAACTCTTCCTGACCTCCATATATCAAGAATGATTCCTTAGTCCTTCTCAAGTACTTAAGGATATTCTTAACAGCTACCCAATGGGCATCACCAGGATCAGATTGGTACCTACTCGTTGCACTTAAAGCATACGAGACATCTGGTCGAGTACATAACATGGCATACATGATAGATCCTATTGCAGATGCATATGGAATCTTATTCATGCGTTCCCTTTCTTCCTTAGTTGAAGGGGATTGTGTTTTTGATAGACACAGGCCATGTTGCATAGGTATGAATCCTTTCTTGGAATCATGCATATTTAAAGCGTCTCAGCACTTTGTCTATGTATGTACTCTGACTTAGGCCAAGCAGTTTTTGTGATCTATCTATATAGATTCTGATTCCTAATATATAGGCTGCTTCACCTAGGTTCTTCATAGAAAAGCAATTCCCCAACCAAGTCTTTACTTGTTGCAGGGTAGGGACATCGTTTCCAATGAGCAATATGTCATCTACATATAATACCAGGAAAACGATCATGCTCCCACTAACCTTCTTGTAGACACAAGGCTCATCTTCGTTCTTGATGAATCCATATTGTTTTACCATTTCATCAAAACAAAGATTCCAGCTTCTGGAAGCTTGCTTCAATCCATAGATTGATCTTTGTAGCTTACATATCTTATGGGCTTCTTCTGGTATGTCAAATCCTTCAGGCTGTGTCATGTATACATCCTCAAGAAGATTCCCATTAAGGAAAGCAGTTTTGACATCCATCTGCCATATTTCATAATCATGATATGCAGCGATAGCAAGTAAAATCCGAATAGATTTAAGCATTGCAACTGGTGAAAAGGTTTCATCATAGTCAACACCATGAATTTGTTTATATCCTTTTGCAACCAGTCTTGCCTTATAGGTATGTACCTTACCTTCCATGTCAGTCTTCTTTTTGAAGACCCACTTGAATCCTATAGGATTAACTCCTACAGGAGGCTCTACCAAGTTCCAAACTTGGTTCGTGTATATGGAATCTATTTCGGATTTCATGGCCTCTAGCCACTTCTCAGACTCGGGACCAGTTATGGCCTCTTGGTAGGTCACAGGCTCATCTTGATCCATGAGTAATACATCACCTTGATCTGTTATGAGATATCCATATCTCTCAGGTAGGTGACGTATCCTGCCTGACCTACGCTGGTCTTGTTCTACTTGAGCAGGTTGCTCTTCCACAACTATTTGTGTTTCCTGCTCTTATTCCTCCATAGGTGTATCAATGCCTTGTGATTCTTGAATTTCTTCAAGCTCTACTTTCCTCCCACTGGTTCCTTTGGAAATAAAATCCCTTTCCAGGAAACTCCAGTTCGAGCGACAAACACTTTGCCCTCAGTAGGATTGTAGAAGTGATACCTTCTTGTTTCTTTAGGATATCCCACAAATGAGCATTTGTCAGATTTGGGCTCAAGCTTAGTTGAAATTTGTCGTTTCACATAAACTTCGCAACCCCAAATCTTCATGTAAGACATATGTGGTCTCTTACGACTCCATATCTCATATGGTGTCTTTTCAACCTTTTGGATGGAACACGGTTAGGTGTGTAAGCTGATGTCAATGGTGTATGTCCTCAAAAGGAGTTTGGAAGATTGGTGTGACTCATCATGGATCGGACCATGTCCAACAGGGTTTGATTTCTTCTCTCAGATACACCCTTCCATTGGGATGTGCCAGGAGGAGTAAGTTGGGATAGGATCCCACACTCTTTCAGATGGTCATCAAACTCTAGGATTAAATACTCACCACTTCGATCTGATCGAAGAGTTTTAATATTCTTACCTAGTTGGTTTTAACTCGTTAGGTTTCACCCTTTTGTATTAATGTTATTAATAGGCATTTCAAGATCAAGGACATATAGTCCATTGTTCATTTGTGCAGTTGCATAGAATATATCATTCAAATAAATTGAGCAACAATTGTTCTTTATTATAAATGAAAAACCAAACTTGTCCAAACAAGCAATGGAAATAATATTCCTGCTAATTGCAGGTACATAATAACAGTTCTCTAACTGAATTATTAAACCACTAGGTAAAGTCAATACAAAAGTTCCTACGGCTAAAGTAGCAACCTTTTCTCCATAGCCAACTCGTAGGTCGACTTCACCTTTTGCCAAATCTCTACTCCTTTTTAGTTCCTGCACATTTGTACAAATGTGAGAACTGCATCCAGTATCTAATACCCATGATGCAGAAGTAGATAAATTAATAACAAAAATACCTGAAGTTGAAGTCTCTACTCCATTCTTCTTATCTTCCAGGTACTTTGGGCTGTTCCTCTTCCAGTGACCGGTCTTACTGCAATGGAAGCAGGTGCCTTGTTTTTCTATGCCTCCACTAGGCTTCAAAGCAGCAGTGGGTCTGGGATTGGCAACTTCCTTTCCCTTCCCCTTATCACTTTGCTTAGTGGGCCTTTTGTTCTGTCTCTTTCCATTCCCGATCATCAGAATGGACTTCCCTTTTGACTTCAGATTCTACTCGGCAGTTCTTAACATGGCGAGCAGTTCAGGAAGAGATTTGTCCATATCAATCATATTGAAATTTAGGACAAATTGACTAAAACTATCTGGCAACGATTGCAAGATCAAATCAGTTGCAAGTTCCTTTTCGAGGGGAAAACCCAATCTCTCAAGGTTTTCCATATACCCAATCATCTTGAGTACATGGGGACCTACAGGGGCTCCCTCAACTAACTTGCTTTGAAAAAGGGCTTTTGAAACTTCAAACCTCTCATGCCTTGCTTGCTCTTGATAGATCAACTTCAGGTGTTCGATCATATCGAATGCTGACATGTTCTCATGTTGCTTTTGCAATTCTGAGTTCATGGTAGCCAGCATGAGACAAGCAGTTTCATTGGCATCACCGACATGCTTCTTATAAGCATCTCTTTCTGCCTTAGGTGCAGAACTAGGAGGTTCCTCTTCAGGAACAGGTGTCTCCAAGACATACAGCTTTTTATCATGTTTGAGGATAATCCTCAGGTTTCGGTGCCAATCCAGAAAATTTGTCCCAGACAATTTTTCCTTATCAAGGATTGATCGCAGGATGTTGTTAGAGGTGTTTGCTGTCATGGTAATCTACATAAGGATTAATGAAAATATAAGTATCATTGACATATTCAATTAGGCCTTTAATTAAATATGCTCCCACTATTTTACTCAAAACAAATGACCCTCATCACTTGATTCGGAAAATCCTGTTGGAAGATTTTCTAGTGGGTCGAGATCCATATTTCACTTCGTTCTAAGTCCGCGTAGGCGGATTACACAAAACTAGGTTATTTAGGTAGGAACTCCTTCCAATTGTATCTCATACAACTCTCGAAAATTACAGTTGGGTGAATAACTCCTTATTCCAATCCATCATATGGATCATTCCCAACTCTTGCTTCTAAACATATATATAATCTTATTATAATTTGTTTAGTTAAGTTTGACCCATTGTTTTAACAGTTGGATATTACAATTATCCCATCGCACCTTACTAATATATAGATCATGCACCTCGCGTAGGCGAAACCTACATTATCCATTACTAGTCTTGATGAGTGTTAAAACTTGGAAAGCGTAAACCTAATATTTAATTTGAGGGAATTGCAATTTTTCTGATCTCACCGGCTTGTTTATCATATAAACCGTCTCTCACATGCATCAACATACATTCACATGCATCAACATACATACAAACAAAATGAAACAGTTATGGCCCCTAGCGCAATTGTTCTCCCAAGCCAATGAGAGAACCTAAGCTAACCTACAACGATCTAAGTTTCTCCAAGCAAGATCTTCAAGGTTGTCCTCCTTTGGCACTGACTTCTTTGCTTTCTTCATATCATTATATTACATAAAAGAAACTCGTTTTACATACGAGGGAGTGAGATGAGAAAAGAAGTTACATTTGGGAGATTAAGAGAGAGGCACGACACGCAAGTCGTATTTTAAAAACCCAAAGCAACATAAAGGAAAACTAAAGCCATAACCGATCACCACAAGACAATAATAAACACTTTTATTATTATTATTAATTCCTTTAATTAATTAAAATCAAATTAAATTTCGACGACCGATCACACTACGCAGAGTTAGCCGGGGGTCCGCTGCCCGGACAGCGGGAACGGCTGTTCCGCTGCCCGGTCAGCGTCCCTTGCGGGGTCGAAGGGGCAGCGCCCCAGCTCGAAAATTTTAATGAACAATTCATTTAAAATTGACGTCATTTTTCGTATCAACACTTGATACTTCAAAGCACTTTTTCTAGCCGAACGGGTGAATTTTTCCTTGCGTTAACCGGTTAACACTGTTTGAAAACTTTTAGAAAATTCTTTTCTGCCTTGCGTTAACCGGTTAACCATATGCGTTAACCGGTTAACACTGTTGAAAAATTTCTTGGAAAACTGTTTTCCGCCTTGCGTTAACCGGTTAACCAAATGCGTTAACCGGTTAACACTGTTTGAAAATTAAAAAAAAATTATTTCGCATTTCGTTAACCGGTTAACCATACGCGTTAACCGGTTAACACTGTTCCAAAAAGTGTTTAGGAAGCACAACTCTTGTGCGTTCAAACCCCAATCGCATAACTCTCTGACAACACAACCCTTGTGCCGTCACTAACCCTGATGCACCAATTTCAGACCGTCAAACACATCTCGATTGTTAATTCAGTATGATTGATCAATACGTCATTGCTTCACCATACTAATGTCGGATCAAGAAGCAAACGACCATTGATCGCTCAAAGGAAAACAATCATTGAGGGTTTGAATGAACGAAACGAGAACACTATATCATATATAATGTATTTTGCATCAGGATTACATATATCACATATATGTAACTTGATCGATCTCAATTTAACCTTTGATTCATTTTGTCTTTAATCATATTATTACAGAACAAAAACAAATATTAGATTCATGGTTTCGTAAGTGGCTCTGATACCACTTTTGAAGAATAGCCATCCAAGGCGCAGCGGGATTTAAAAATTTTCTCCATTTAGTGATCCTTACGAATGGGCATGATCAGTGATAGAATCCTTACCTCTTGTGGCGATTCAAACCTTTGGTGCAGATCTCTGATAATGATCAAAACCTTTGATACAGATCCACGGGGCGATCACGAATGTTGAACGATGACAACGTCTCTACTCAGTCCACACGAACGGATTCCTTCAATCGCAGTGCTAGCTGTCATGAATGAAGGCTTTGAGTGAGAGAAAGAGGGAAACAAAATTCCAAGTCTCTACTTAAATTTCAGTCTGAGTGGAGTGGCAATGCTTCTACCCAAGGGGTTCTATTTATAGAACCACTTGTGTGGGCTTCAAGCTAAAAAGCCCACTTAAGTGTATTTTGCCCATATCTCATAATATGCCAAAATCACTTAAGTATTTGGTACTTTACCTTATTTCGTTTCCACTTAAGTGCACCGTACCTTACGGTGTTCCTTAGTTACTCTATTTCTCATCAATCCGTCCTTTGTGTGTGACCCTATAGGTTTTCGCGGCGTTGGCAATTATATAAAATCACGCATTTAACATAATAAACAGCCAGCGGTATCTAGCAACACATCACTGCTACCCAAGTCACGAAAATGTCATGTGATTTGACAAAACCTCCTGTGATAATAATTATGTGTATAATTACCCCTTTGCCCTTATGTCTATATTGAACACAAGGTATAAACCGTGTCACCCTTCTCCAGTTCGATATTGGGCCCATAGACATTTATCCTGTTACGCGGGATAGGTAAATTCCATCTAGGACACTCATGTCCCTCAGCATGCTTTGTGGAGTACCCATCAACTGTCTTTATGGTTATCCAGTTACGGACAATGTTAGATCAGCAATAAAGCACTCGACTCTACATCTAGGATCCATAGTGGTTTCAGGTCGAAGAGTGGTATACACTATTATCACCATGAGAATAACTTATGACACTTTGCATAACTTTCTATATAGTATTCTCATAGCGGGTCAATCCGGTATAAATATTACTCCTAATATTCATACCTATGTTTAAGACTTGATAACTCTTTATCCATGATCCATGAGATGTGATCATCAGTCTACAAACATAATAGTCTTAATGCTTTAATGTTATCCCATTCCACATTAAAGCTCGACTATGGATACTTTAAGAACAGTGCCCTTATGTTTAATGTGTTCTCATGATTAAGTTACACTTAATACATTAAACGGACTATCTATTCTAGGGACTTTATTAATCAACCATAATAAATAAAATGCCTTTTATTATTAATAAATAATTCGATACAAGTACCAAAAGTATTGGCCTCTAGAGCTTACACCAACATATTCGTCATCGATTAAGATGAACATATCAAAGATAGACTCACCTGGGGACATTAGGAAGAATATCCGTCACCGGTTAAGATGAACATATCAAGGATAAACTGCCTAAGAAAGTAGGAATTATATCTATCGGCTATTGAATAGAATACCGGAAAGAGAATATCCATCATCGGTTAGGATGAACATATCAAGGATAGACTCTGAGGGGAAGCAGGATTTACAACTACCGGTTATTGGGCAGAAGAATGCAAAAGAGAAGGAAAACTCGTCATCGGTTAGGACGAACATATCAATGATTAACTTTCTGGGGAAAGAAATAGAGATTACAACTACCTTTTACTGGGTAGAATACCAAAAAGAGAATATTTGTCATCGGTTAGGATGAACATATCAAGGATAGACTCAAAGCAGGGGAATAAAATATTCGTCATTGGTTAGGATGAACATATCATGGATAGACTTCCTAGGAAACGTGAAAACAAAACCGTTGGGGAGAAAAAGGGTTATTTTGTTGGGCATTGGGAAAAAGTGAAATACTTGCAAATTCAGAAGAATATTACTAGTTACTGGGTAATAGACTCTCAGGGGACCAAAAGCATCTATCTAGGTAAGATCTAGAAAGAAACTGTCAATCAAATACTCAACCCAATGAGGATATAACTCAGGGGGAGCGATTCCACCCAGATAATCAACTAGGGAGGAAACTGAAATAATGATCATCCATGAGGAAGTAACTCAGTGGGGAATGAGAAAGGTCAAATTCTTTCTGCTTAAGGGGATGACACTCTACAATTGAAAGATAGCAGACATACCAAATCATCATGGGGGAAAGGATACCACCGTAGCAGAGGATCAGAGAAACAATGGATCATAAAGTGCATGTAAATAATGAAATCTATTAATGTATATGTATATGTATATGTATATATAATGATTATGCTGACAAAATGATCATAAAGGATACAAATGTCACTGGTCGAAATCACTGATACAATTCTCAGCCAATCCTCACAGGAGGGAAGCATCTGCTGGAGAGAATCATCCACCTCAGAGGCTCAAACCTGGATGGGGAGAAGGAAAAGGTTGTCGAAAATCTGCGCTATCAACTCTGCGGGGGGATTTTAGGTCAACATCATATCAAATGAGAGACAACCTTGCAGAGTATTGAAAATACTTCTCAAGAGTCAAAGCTAATAGAGGTTAGGGATAACTTTGATGGCGACTTACGGGGAAACAAAATTCTGCTGAATCTATGTCAACTGCTGCAATAACGTGCCTACAACTCGAGGGAGGCAATTAGAAACTCAGTTGGGGGATCCAAAAGCTCGGTTGGAGGTGTTGAAAAGTTGTTGGGGAAGAAACTGAGATCACGCCAACTGCTTGGGGAAAAAACCAACAATGCTTCGCATTTTAGGGCTTACTTATTCTCGGACCGCTGTGGTCATCCCTTAATGAAATCGATTGCTCTCAAAGTAACTGCCTTTATTATTAGAGAAAACATGATTTTTTTTTATTTTAAAAACTTTAATTTCAAAATTATCAAAATAAAATTTAATTCTATTTAGCTGAATAAATAAGAGTAGAAACAATTGGATAAAAAGCTCAACTTTATTTAATGGAATGGTAGTCTGTAAATGACAAGACTCCATGGATCTTTACAGAAGTTGAAAAATGGTAATTTACATGGAAAAGGGCTACATTGAATACAATGATCACTAATCCTTCCACCGCCTTCAATACCCATTGTGCTCTTGGCATTGGCTGAAAACGAATTAGAACCAAACATTGTGCTCAAGAAAGTCTTCAAGACTGAAGATCAAGAGGATGTAGTTACTTGCCATAATCCCTAATTTTTTTTGCATAAATTTCCCCAAGGTGGGGTACTCAATCTATCGGGATAATTTTTCTATTTTATGTCTCTAACTTTTGCTTGGATCGTCCTTTCGGGTTTTCAATCCACCGAGACGCTCATTTTTGCCTAAGCCGCCCTTTCGGGTTTTCAACTTAGGAAGTTGTTCTTTTCTTTTTAGGAGAAGTATTTCTTGACTGCATCAGCATTCATAGGACGAGTGAACTCTTCAGCATCCATAGTTGTAAGAATCAAAGCACCGCCTGAAAAGGCTCTCTTAACAACATATGGGCCTTCATAATTAGGAATTCATTTTCCCCTAGAATCTAGTTTTAAGATAAGATCTTCTTGAGCACAAGATCACCTTCTCTGAATACACGAGGCCTGACCTTCTTATCAAATGCTTTCTTCATTCTTTGTTGATATAACTAAATGTGACACATGGTCGTTAATCTCTTCTCTTCAATCAAATTTAGCTTATCAAACCTGGTCTAACACCATTCAGCTTCAGTCAACGTGGCTTCCATCAAAATGTGCAATGATGGGATCTCGACCTCTACGGGGAGCACAACTTCCATGCCATAAACAAGTGAGAAAGGCGTTGCCCTTGTTGAAGTGTGGATGGATGTACGATACCCATGCAAAACGAATAGGAGCATCTCATGCCAATCCTTGTTCGTTACAACCATTTTCTGAATGATCTTCTTGATGTTCTTGTTTGCAGCTTCAACAACCTTATTCATCTTAGGTCTGTAGGGAGAAGAATTATGATGTGCAATCTTGAAGTCTTTGCAAAGAGCTTCCACCATATTATTGTTCAAGTTTGATCCATTATCAGTAATGATCTTACTTGGCACATCATAACGGCATATAATTTGATTCTTCATAAACCTTACAATAACTTGCTTGGTTACATTCGCATATGATGCCGCTTCAACCCACTTTGTGAAGTAGTCAATAGCCACCAAAATGAAACGATGTTCGTTTGATGCTTTGGGCTTAATCATGCCAATCATATTAATTTCCCTGCATGGAGAAGGGCCATGGGGAGGAAATGACGTTCAATAGTGTCGGAGGAACATGAATCTTATCTGCATAAATTTGTCACTTATGGCATTTCTTCACAAACTTGCAACAGTCAGATTCCATTGTCAGCCAATAGTAACCTGCTCGCAACATCTTGTTTGCCATAGCATGTCTATTGGAATGAGTACCAAAGGAACCTTCATGGACTTCATTCATCAACAGGTCTTCTTTGTGTCTATCCACGCATCTGAGCAGAACCATATCGAAATTTCTCTTGTATAGCACATCATCATTCAGGTAGAAGTTGTCGGCTAATCTCCTCAAAGTCTTCTTATCTTTCAAAGATGCCCCAGACGGGTAAATCTGGCTTTAGAGAAAACACTTGATATCAAAATACCATGACTTCTCATCTTTGACTTCTTCAATAGCAAACACATAAGCTGGCCTATCAAGATGCATCCCAGTCAAATTGGGAACTTCATTCCAAAATTTTACCATAATCATTGAAGCCAACGTTGCAAGAGCATATTCCATCCGGTTTTCATCTCGAGGGATATGATGAAATTCAACCTTTGTAAAGAAAGTTGAAATCCTCCTCGCATAGTCTCTATATGGTATCAAACCGGGTTGATTCATCTCCCACTCACCTTTGATCTGATTCACAACCAAAGTTGAATCTCCATAGACGTCCAAATACTTGATTCTAAGATCAATGGCCTCTTCAAGCCCCATAATGCAAGCTTCACACTCATCCATATTGTTTGTACACTTGAAAGTCAATCTAGTTGTAAACGGAAAATGCGTGCCTCGAGGAGTCATAATCACTGCCCCAATGCCATTACCATATTGATTCACAACTCCATCAAATACCATGCCCCAACGGGAAATAGGTTCTTCCCCTTCTTAAAGCAATGGTTCACCATAATCTTTCATTTTCAGGTACAAGATCTCTTCATCAGGAAAATCATACTACACTTACTGGTAATCTTCAATTTATTAGTGAGCCAAATGGTCAGCCAAGACACTACCTTTGATATCTTTCTGAGATCGGTATTCAATATCATACTCTAACAACAACATCTGCCAACGGGCAATCCTCCCAGTTAAAGCAGGCTTCTCAAATATATACTTGATTGGATCCATTTTGAATATCAACCAAGTTGTATGATTCAACATATACTAACGAGACGCTTAGCAGCCCAAGTCAATGTGCAACAAGTCTTCTCTAGCGTAGAATATCGAGTCTCACAGTCGGTGAACTTCTTACTGAGGTTGTAAAAAGCATACTCTTTCTTTCCAGTTTCGTCTTTCTTCAACCCATACTCTCTTGAAGCACAATCAAATACATGATCAACAGTCTTCCTTCAACAGACGGAGACAGAATCTGAGGCTCAAGCAAATACTCTTTGATACTGTCAAAATCTTTCTGGCAATCTTTGGTCCAATCACAAGACTGGTCTTTCTGAAGAAGCTTGAATATAGGCGCACATGTGGCAGTCATGTGTGAAATGAATCTTGAGATATAATTCAAGCGGCCAAGAAAACCTCTGACTTGCTTCTCTGTTTTGGGCGCAGGCATCTCTTGTATTGCTTTGACTTTGGCAGGATAAACTTCAATACCCTTCTCACTGACAATAAAGCCCAACAACTTACCAGAACGAACACCAAATGTACATTTATTGGGATTCAAGTAGAGTTTATACTTCCTTAAATGCTGGAATAGCTTCAAAAAATGCTCAACATGTTCTCCTTCATTACTGGATTTAGCAATCATATCATTAACATAGACTTCAATCTCTTTATGCATCATATCATGAAAAAGAGTAGGCATTGCTCTCTGGCACGTTGCACCAGCATTCTTTAAACCGAAAGGTATCACTCTATAACAGAATATACCCAAGGGTGTAATGAATGTGGTCTTCTCCATATCCTCGGGTGCCATTTTGATCTGATTATAACCGGAAAATCCATCCATAAATGAAAAGACTTTGAATTTAGCTGTATTTTCTACCAACATATCAATGTGTGGCAGAGGGAAATCATCTTTCGGACTAGCTTTGTTTAAATCTCTATAATCAACACACATACGAACTTTTCCATCTTTCTTCGGAATAGGCACAACATTGGTCACCCACTGCAGATACTCAGCAGTAATGAGGTAGCCGACATCAATCTTCTTATGCATTTCTTCTTTGATCTTCACTGCCATACCAGGATGAGTCCTCCTTAACTTATGCTTGACAGGACCAAGCAAACACATCTGAATACTCTCGAAGAAGATCAATCAACCCCTTCTTAACTTCTGGACACATTTGTGACCCAATCTTGACTTCCTTCACATCATCTTCGGAACCCAAGTTGACTAGCTCAATCTACTCTTCGAACGACTGAATGACTTTTTCGTCGTGCTTAAGTAAACGAGATAATTCATCATACATTTCTTCATCACTTTCTTCCTCAACCTCAAACACAGGGAATTCAAAGTTTGGAGAAGGAGTGGGATCATTGTATTTAATGGGTTTAGAAACCAACCTGCATAATGATTTGATATTTTTATTTAAGAGAATTGAATTGTGACCAAATATTATACAGATGGACAATTGTTATTTATTTATTTATGTTTTTTGTGATTACCATTTTCAGAAAAGCAAAAAGTAAAAATAAAACATCATTGATGTGGATGAATAGAATTGCATTTTATTACCGATCAAATTGAAAGATGCCAAACATTGTTCACCTCTCCCTTAGGCATAGGAGAAGGATTTCCAAAAATAATAAAGCAATTACTTAGAGTGATGAACATAACAGGAACATCGACAGCGATCCAATTGTTGCAAGCTTTTCTATGTATCACAAAATTGGTGCAGTCTTCATCTTCATCCCCTTCAATCACTGTATCACAAACTCGGTTGCACATCTTCAACTTTGACATAAGACGACCCTCGCTGAAATCCCAAACCGGCTCGGCTTTTGTTCTCGGCGACCTCTACCATCCGGCCTCATTGATCAGAATTACCGTCTTCAACAATCTTTTGAGCGTCTCTGAAGGAGGACATCAGTGCCCCAAGTCTCTTCTCTTCAGCAATAGATGGAGCTTGGAACGGAGTTCCAATCTCATTCTCAGCTTCAACATACGAGAAAGACGACAGATGGCTTACCAACAAAGTTTTCTCTCCACCCACAATAACGAGCTTTCCATTCTTCATAATTTTCAACTTCTGATCTAGAGTTGACGTAACAGCTCTTGCCTCGTGTATCCATGGCCTTCCTAACAAACAGCTATAAGTCGGGTGGATGTCCATTACTTGGAAAGTTATTTGGAAATCCCTCGGATTTATCTTCACTGGAAGGTCCACCTCGCCAATAACAGTCTTGCAAGAACCATCAAAAGCTTTGACGATCACGCCACTGTATTTCATCAGAGCTCCTTGATACAATAATCTGGATAGATTTGACTTCGGGAGTACATTCAATGAAGAACCAGTATCAACTAACACATTGGACAATGCATCCTCCTTACAATTCATTGATATGTGCGATGCCAAGTTGTGATTTATGCCTTCCTCGAGAAGTTCTTCATCACAAAAGCTCAAGTTGTTGCAAGAAGTGATGTTAGCCACAATATGGTCGAACTGATCCACAGTTACATCATGTTCAACATATGCTTGCTCCAATACTTTTTGCAATGCTTCTTTGTGTGCTTCAGAGTTCATAAGCAGATACAACACTGAAATCTTCGAAGGAGTTTGGAGCAGTTGCTCCACCATATTGAATTCACTCTTCTTGATCAATCTCAGTATCTCATCATCATCACTAGGCTTCAAATTGCTGGATTCACCAGACTGACACCTTGGAGCACTAACCGGATCTACTGCAGATACACCAACCTTCTTACCAACATCCTCTACATCCTTCAGGAAAACAGGACCAAAAACACGACCACTACGGGTCACCTTCGCTATATCTGCAATGTCCATAACAGATTGGTTGTAGGCAACGAAACTTCTTGACCATTCTCCAACATAGTAGCATTATACTGATACGGAATAGCTCTATTGGATGCATACGGGACTAGACCCGCTATCCGTATCACTAACGGAGATACCGACCTGTTGCTGCTACTATCAAACTGAATCACTACCCTCTCAGGGATCTTGAATACTGGAACTATCACGTTGACATCATCTATATCCATTGACTATTTAATCTGGATTACATTCTCATCCATCAACTTCTGGATATCTCTCTTTACAACCGAACACCCACGGGGGTTAACACTGCAGATTATACAACTGTCATGATCATGTTAACAATCACTAATAGTGCATAGGTTCGTATGCATCTCAACCAAAGATCGACGAATACGTTGCACATCAAATACTCGGAAACTCCCTAGACAACCATCTACCATATTAACAGAGGAATTACCATGAGCAGGCAATGGGTTAGCTTTAACATTCGGCGCACGATCCTCAAAGGACACCATCCCACTCTTCACTAGCTTTTGGACCTCATATTTCAGCGGTTATCAATTATCTATATCATGACCGGGAGCTCCTTGGTGAAAGGCGCAGCGGAGTTCTGGCTTATACCACCATGGAAGTGGTTCCGGAATTTGCGGCGGATTTCTTGGTTGAAGAACGTTCTTGAGAACCAAGGATGGGTATAGTTCAGCATAAGACATAGGAATTGGGTCGAAAGAGACCTCCTTCCTCTCAAAGTTTTGTTGTTGTTGTTGATTATTATTGGTGTTGTTGTTATTGTAGTTATTTGTTCTTTGTTGTTCTTGTTGTTGACGTTGTTGCTGAACTAGCTTTGATTGATTATTTGAAAACACTGGAATAATAGATGATACTTGATGATGATGTTAACGTGGTTTCAGACTTCTTCTGACATAAGGCCTCCTCTGCCTCCCAACTGATATTGCATTGGTTTCACCCTCTTTCTTCCTAGCGAAACGGTTACCATACCTCTTGCTCAAAGATACCTCTTCCTTAGACAACCGTCCCTCACGGACACCTTCTTCTAATCTTATCCCCATGTTTTCCATTTTAGTAAAGTCACTGGGGGCACTAGCAATCATTCGCTCATAGTAAAATGAGCTCAGGGTCTTGAGAAAAATCGTAGTCATCTCTTTTTCTTCCAACAGAGGGTTGACCTAAGCAGCTAGATCTCTCCATCTTTGGGCGTACTCTTTGAATGTCTCCTTGTCCTTCTGAGACATCGACCTCAACTAGTCCCTATTTGGTGTCATATCTATATTATATTTATACTGCTTCACAAAAGCCTAACCTAAATCATTGAACTTGTGGACACTCGCACTATCCAAACCCATGTACCACCTCAGAGCGGCACCAGTTAGACTGTCTTGAAAGTAATGAATTAGTAACTGATCATTATCAGTTTGCATCGACATTTTCATGGCAAACATGAAAAGATGGATGAGTGGACAAGTGTTTCCCTTATACTTTTCAAAGTCAGAGACTTTGAACTTCATCGGGATCTTGACGTTGGGAACCAAGCAAAGTTCCACAACACTCTTACCGAACAAATCTTTTCCCCTCAAGGTCTTCAACTCCTTTCACAACTCAAGGAATTGGTCTTTCATCTTGTCCATCTTCTCATAAACATCGGGACCCTCAAACGGCTCAGAATGGTAGATAGTGTCCTCAACACGAGGCAGGGTGTGAACAACTAGAGGCGGCACAGATATGACTGGGCTAGATGTTGGCATGGAAGCAAAAGTAGGCGCAAACCCTTCCGACATGAAGTTCAGCGGCATTCCCCAAGGGAATCCGGCAGGTATAGTAGGCGCAAACTGAGTGGCAGGCACAGTTGAAGTCACAACCTCTGAAATGATAGTCCTCTGAGGATGAGGAGTTGCAGGCGTTGGAGAAGATTGGCTTTGAGCAACTAGAACTGACTTCATCATGGCATTCAAGAGGGCAATCTCGTCCTTAAGCTCTCGGTTCTCTTGTTCCAAGTGTTCCATGATTCTCGGATGATTGGTGCAAGTATTGTATCGATGAGTCAGCTTGGCTGAAGCACAAAAGAATAACCAATAAGACATCTGGTGGAAGAAAAACCTTCTATGCAAATGATGCATGAAATGCAATGTTTTTATTGTTTTTATTTTCAAGGAACATATTATTTTATTTTCAAATATATAATAACAATTGAAACAATTTGATTGACCATAAAAATCTCTTTTAGTCATATAATTGGAAGGATTACACTGATTATAATTTCAGAAACCAAAATACAAATACAAGAGAAAAGGAAACTAGTCATCCTAAGGATCCCTTAACAACGGTGTCAGATGATCTAGCCGCAGGCGCGTACTTCCTTCGGATGCGTCGAATCTCTGATCAAAGGATGTCTTCATCTGAGCCTTCTCGAGGAAAAGTTGATCAACAATCTTCTTCCAAGCACTGGAAGGCTCAGGCATACTAGAGGAAGATGGAACCTCTGGTTCTCTCTGTCTCTTCACTACTCGGTCTTCAAGAACCTCAATAAGTGCATCTTTATCCTTAGACTCAAGCTGCAACTCTTCATGCTTTCTGCTCAAAGCATGGAACCGCTCTTCCCACATATCCTTCTCTTGCTTTATATTGGCGAGTGAGTCTTCCAACTCCTCTATATCTTGGTTAGGGAGAGATAATGGCTCAACCACAACCATAGACATAGGTCTCTCACAAGCATAAAGCATCTTCAACTCCAAAGCTCTTTTCTTCACCTAAGAAGTGTAAGCTTCCAAAGCTACACAATTGCATGGACCAAGCTCGGATCTTCCTTTCCTATGCACATTATGCCAAACATGTACCATCTTATGCTTCAAATGTTGGGGATATTTACCCTCTTGATGGAAAAGACCTTCTAACTGAGTGTTATTAGGCTTGTCTCTCAATTGGAACCCAAGTTGACGATGTAAGACCCTAATTTTGTCCCTAAGATCCCTCATGGCATCATAACATTGCATTTGCAAAGCCTTAAGGTTCTTTAGCATCTTGGTTCTCTTTGCCTTTGGGTGGGACCTCTTGTGAGTGGTTTGAGATCACCAAGCATGTTTTAATTGTATATCATTGCTTTTCTTATTTTGTTTACTAACCAAAAGCACAAAAATATGTCACTAACATCTTTTGCTTGTAGCCTGAGCAATCACAAGGTCCAAAGCTTCAAGGAGATCATTGGTACAAAGATATGACCAAGAGGAGATGATAGCAAGCATGGTAATGGTTCTCAGAGCTCTCATCCATCAAATATGCTTCCTTAGAATCTCAATTCATCATTTTGATCAAAGCTAGTCAAAGGGTTTGAGGTTGGTTCCCTAGAGAAACCATAATTCATCTGTGCACCACAATGCCTTGCTCTTGAAGCAACCTCAGCCCATGGTCAAATACAATCAAGGGAAGATCTTAAATTCTTCATTTCATACATATTTGAACTTATTTGAGTGTCCTCAATCATCAATTCATCAAGATATGACTCATGGACTTGAGAAGTTGATCAGTCAATCCATCTGACTATTTTGAAATGCACTGAGACCTAATGTTTCATGTGCTGGTCAAATGGAGATGATCCCAAAAGAAAAAATGTCCTTAAGGACAATATGGACAACTTTCATGTTCATCAAAAATTGATTTGAATCTTGGAAGGTCATCTCCCATTCCAATACATTATAGGTCATTTTGACTGAAACCCTAATTTTGGGTTAACTCCCCAAGGACATAACTCATTCATCTTTTATGATTTTGAGGTGGTATCAAATGAATTGGAATTCTTAAGATGTCTGATTCAAATGTTATGTTGGACAAAATTTCAAAATCTCAAAGGAAATACATGTGATAATGCAAGACATTATAGGTCATTTTGGGCCAAATGCATTGAAAGGCAAAAAAGTCCAACTTCAGGTGCCCATAACGCTTTCATCAAAAATCCAAATGATGAAAAATTTAAGTCCATTTTTATTTTCTTGAAAAGATATACAACTTTGGTGTTGGAGGTTTTTTCATTTGAGGCTTGCATCATCAAAACAGAAGGGCTTGAACATTGGCCAAATTTAGAAACTTTGCCTTTACATGTTTTGCACCTTGCACTTTAAACTCAAATTTCACCAATTTCCACACCTCAATTGGATTTTATCCCAACATAACAATTGTTCCTCACATCAAAATCTTTCCAACCATTACTCACATGATCATGTTTAGATTTGGCAAATGGTATTTTCGAATAGGAGAAACTTTTGGTTCAATTAAGCATAACACTTCAAAATTCCATGCACAAGCAATTACCATTCAGATTACACGTCCATTTCACTTTGGTATGATTTCAGGTTGCATTTGGCATTAATTTTGGGCCTTGTGCATGATCATGCAAGCCCATGCAAAGATTGTCCAATTTCATGCACACGGATTGAATCACCCTCTCCTTGCCATTCCCTCTATAAATAGAAGCTCTATTTCATTCAAAATTCACCCTGGAATCAACCTGAATTGCTGCAGAAATAAAAACCCAACCTCTCACCAAAGAAGCTATTTCACTTTTCTTCAAATTTTTCAGATCCAAAATTCAGCTACATCTGGTTGAATCTTTGGATCTAAAGCTTCTAGACCTTCATCCTTTACTCCATTGATCTTCTGTTTTGGCAAAGGAAGCAAGGAATCATGCTCAAATCTCCAGAAATCAAGGTTGTTCTTCAACTGGTTTTTTCTTCGAAACTCATCATCTATTGATCTATTTTCTTGGATCTTGTGTTGGTTGAAGTCCTCTGCATAGAGGCAATTGATTTGAGTACTTAATTGTTGAAATCCATCAAGTTCTCATGAACATCACAGAATTTCCATCTCTGATGTCTCTCAATATAGAGATCTAGAGTGGAATTGAGTGATACAGGGATGATGTACATCATCCCAGCTTTCCAACGGTGTATAGATCGTGTATTTTGGTTAAGTTTTGGTTGCCTGCAATTTTGGCCGGAAAACACAAGCTCACCGAAGAAGAAGGTGGCTCCGGTGGCCGTCCCATTGCCAGTTTGAATCTGGATCGTTGAATTGAGTTTCCCAGATCTAATCCTGACCCTCCCTTGTTATGACTTTCATTTATTCATTGTCGTGGCATTGGACATATGGTGGAAGCGCGCATCTGGAGCGTATGATCTGCCAGCTCAATTAATGAGCTCAGATCTAACGCTCCTGGTTTTTTTGAATTTCCATTTTCTGATTTAATTTCTTTTATTTCCATTATTTTCAAAATTCAATATCTTCTTCATTTTTATTCCAAAAAATATGGGACCAATTGCATTCTTCTCCAAATAATTTCTAGTTTCTAATTCTTATTTTTAATATTTTTTATTTTATCATTTGATATTTTTTATGAATTTTCTCTTTTCTGGTTATTTTTAATTCATTTTAAATAGTTTTTGATATTCAAAAAATACAAAAATATTTTCCTAACCTATTTGAATGATGATTGATCTATGAAAAATATTCAGATCAACTTTTTAATTGATTTGAGATTTATTTGAGATTTTAGTTCAATTAGGTTATTTTTGTTCATTTTTAATTGATTAAAAATAGTTTCTGACTTTTAAAAATGCTGAAATTTTTTGTCAAACTTAGTTTGATCTTGCTGAACTTGGGATAAATCAGTTGGACCTTTCAAGGTTGATTTGAAGTGATTTTGAAGTTTGACCTTTCTTTTATTTTTAATTCAAGTTTATTTTAATATTGAAAATGCCCAAAATATTTTGCTTATTGTTTGCCCTCCAATCTTCATCTCATTTCTGATTTCTTATTGTTTGACTTTGACTTTCAATGTCATTTGGTCAATACATATGGATTGGTACATCTTATTTCACCTTATGCATTTTGATCTTTCCATTTCCTTATCCATTCTTCATCTCCTTCTTCTTCTTCTTCTTTCTCTTTGATCAATGAGTTGAAGGATGATAAGTTAGCATTGATTAGGAAGACTTAATCTTCCTTTATTCAAATCTAATTCATCTTGATCAATTGATCAAGTGAATGGCTTTGCATTAAGGATAGGTTATTTTCTAAATCATGCAAAAGGCTTAAACCAATACAAGATCAATTCTCTTCTTCTTTTTGGCATGGCAAGTTGTTGGAACTTGGTTCACTAATCAAGACTTCTAACTTGTGTTGTTGCCTATATTATTATTGACCGGCCTCAGATAGTTGTGACTTTTACATAAGTCCAATTACGATTGCTTAACATAGCGCTAAATTTTACCTTATAGCACACTAACTACTAGCACTAACCATTAACCATTAACATTTACTTTTTGCTCTTTATTTTTATGCAATTTACTATTCTTGCACATATTATCCATTTTCTTTTCTCTTTGCTCACTTGGGCACATGTTTATGTTAATGCCATTTGCCTTTTGCTCACTTGAGCACATAATTGTGTATATACTATTGTGCTTGTGTTTTGTTTTGATTGTTGTGGACCAAATGCAAAAATGGACAAAATGGACTTAGTTTCTAGGACATTCCCTATGCAAAATTGGAGTAAAAGGACCTTAACGATGAAGATGGATTAGAAGGACCAAATTTCTAAACTCACTCTTGTCCATTCTTGGTTTACTTCATGGAACTTTTGATGTGTGTGCTTTTGTGCTAGGGGATTCTATGAGAGCTTAAATTGAAGGACCATTGCCATGTTCATCCAAAGTGAAAGACACAAGATACATTGAGGATCTCTTAAGAGACTTGTTTGACTGCTTGAGCTTACTATTATTGTGATTGCTTATACCAAAGGATGGGAGCTACTTGGATCATCAATATGATCTCAAGAAAGGAACTCCATTTGTGGTTTTGTTTCTTTATCCCTCATCTCTTGCATGCTTAGGACTTAGCCATTCTTCTTCTTCCCTCCACTCTAACCCAAGCCAAAACTTTTGTGCAAACATTTAACATTTGTTTTCAAACATTAGAAACCTAAGCCTTATGCTTTTGACTTTCAAACTTTCTTTTCATGACACTTATTTTGAATTGAATCTTTAAGTTAACTTTGACCATTTTGTATATACTTCTAATTGGTAAATATAACCCATTCAAATGTCTTTTTGTGGTTCCAATGGCCACATTCTTAATCAAATTTTTCATAACCTTTAGCTATTAGGTATGAGTTATCCTCGAGGTAGATGTAATACTCACCTATATCCTTAGTGATGGACAATGAGTCTTCCATGCTTATTATAGGGTTAACCCCTCACTAGCATGTTGAAGCTATCCTCACATGGTGGATTTGTGGTTTTAGGTTGAGTTTTCTCCCTTGGATAACAAAAGACCTTAAGGCTTTTGGACCAATCAATTCACCAACTCATTTTGAGATTTTTACCCCGAACTACGAGGTTTTGATCCTAATCTTTTTTAAGATGGTACGTAGGCAATGGGTTTATCCATCCAAACACAAAAATGTAAATAACTTGTATATTCTCCTCTCATCTCTTCAATCATGTTTGCACAAACAAATTTTCATAGAACAACAACCTCTACGACAAGTGTGAAAAGGGCTCCCTAGGAGTACCTAGGATGTTTTGGGTGCCTAACACCTTTCCATTACATAACCAACCCCCTTACCCAGATCTTTGTTTCTCTTTTACTATTTTTTGTTAAAACTTTTAGGTTTTTGTTCGCTTTCTAACCATTCCTTTGGATAAATAGAAGTGCGGTGGCGACTCAACTTGTATGATTTACCTTGGATTTAGTCAATATTTCTAATGGTAACGAATACCCCGCTACAGACGACGAGCCAAAGCAGGATTGTAGTTGATTCCTCCTTGTGTACCAATGAGAGGCACATTAGACAATTTACCACAACTATCAATAATCTCCAAGCTACCCAATGAAGAATCATACCAAACTATATCATCATTAGTGAGATACATAAGTCTCTGAGACCATCGTAGACATTGTTTGTTCCCCAAGAAAGTAGGCGTCTGAGGCAAGTGCGAAATAAACCACTTGTATAGAAGAGGAACACAACATACAATAGTTCCACCACCTTTAGAATTCCTTAGATGCAAAGAGAAATACATATCACCCAACAAAGTAGGCATAGTATTTCCAATCAAGAAGGTTCTAATGGCGGTAACATCAACAAAACCATCAATGTTAGAGAACAAAGCTAAACCATAGATGAGCAACACAAAGATAGCTTCAAATGCATCCACACTACCGACTTGAGCAAAGTAGTAGCTTTCCCAATAAGGAAACCATTAGTCAACCCAAAAATACCTCGTTTCTTCACCCAATGAGCCTCAATCTCAGACTTCTTCAAGTGAAGAGCTTCAGCTATAAGATGAGATTTGGGAATCTCCTCTAATCCACTAAAAGGCACCTTGTCAGAAACGGGTATTCCCAAGAGATGGGCATACTCCTCTAACGTAGGCATAAGCTGATAATCGGGAAAAGTGAAGCAACGGTAGAGAGGGTCATAAAACAGAACCAACACACTCAGGAGTCCTTCAACTACATCAGCAGACAATATAGATAAAAGCTTCCCATGACGTTGCTTGAAGTCTAAGGGATCTAATACAAAATATGATAGCTTCCTTAGCTCTTTCAAGTCCGGACATCTGAAACTGTACTTCTTAGTGTTCCTTCATCCATAGTCCATGGTCTGAAAATATTTGCAAATAAAACCTAAGTTCCTTGAAGTCATTTTTCGTGTGATGAATGTTATGATGCGCATGAATGTATGAATGCAACAATCACAAATAAGGGATCACACGCAAGGCAAACAAACAAAGGTCAAGGGATAAATCAAGTAATTGTCAAGATCAATCATCCATTTTGGTGGATTATGGTTTTCACCTTATCAACACCTAAGTTCCATTGATATTGATAAGACATGATTGGATCAACCAAGAATCAAGGGTTTGTTATGAGTCACGAGTATGGAGTCAGGTTAAGCACCATCCCAAAGGAGTGTACTAAGGATAAAACTTATAGATCATGTTCTAAAAAGTTCCTAGAGTCTTAATTCCATCTATCGAATATTACAGGTTAGGATGACTGACTCATCAACCCATAATATTCTCAAGAGAAACTCGTCTGGGTGTAGTATCATGTAACAACTGTTATCAAGTCTACACCTGAATAGTCTCTGCACTACGTCATTGTAAGACCCCAATTTTGACCCTAAGATCCCTCATGCATTTTCATCATAAGCATTAGCATTGGGATCATGTCTTGGCATCCTCCTTACCCCTCTTTCATTGGGTTTGTTTTGGGAGAGATCACCAAGCACTTTGTGATTATATCATACTTGTATTTTATCATTTTACTAACGAAAATACCAAAAATATGTCTTTGCATCCATCTAACTTTTTTGTAGGTAGGGCATGATCTCATTGATTCATTGATCACGTCTAGGGTTTGAGACCTTCATGAACAAAGAGCACAACCAAGAATTGATTTAGGAATGGTTACAATCATCATATATGAGTCCCAATGATCTCTACATGTTATATTGATCAAGTTTGCTTCAAGAGTTTGAGGGTGATTTGCCTTGGAAACCCTAGTTTGACTGGGTATCTTGAGTAACTTCTCCAACAAGCTATCTCACCAATCGATCAAATTTCTCAAGGGACACTTAAAATTACATCATCTTATGTATATATGATCTACCATGAGCCAAGAAATTCAAGAGAATTGGAAATTAGCAAGTTGGTTGATGGTGGTTGGCCAGATGAATTCATCTAATCAAAATTGGGTCTCCCTAGACCCTATCTCCTACAATTTTCATAATATGAAAATTATTCCAAGTGAAAACTTACTCTAAATGAAATTATAAACAACTTTCATGTTTAGACCTAGAGCTATTTTTGCTTGGAAAATCATTTTCTATGTTGAAACATTATAGGTCATTTTGTCTAAACCCTAATTTGAAAGTCAACTTCCCAAGGCCATAACTTGCTCAATTTTTATGATATGAAAGAATTCCAAGTTGCACAATCAAATCCAATGTTTCTAATTCAACTTTTTTGAGCATGTGATATGAGGTTACATTATAGGTCACTTTTGACCTATACCATTGATCAAGTGATTTTGCCAAACTTCAAAAATGCATAACTCTATCATTTAGAATCCAAATGACATGAAATTGGTGACCATTTTGAAGGTCTTTGAGAGAGATACAACTTTTATGAATACACGTTTCTCGTTTGAAGCTCCCATAAAAAGTTAAGTAAGATGGAATATTGAGACATATGGCTTGACACTTAGAAATTTTTTGATATGTCAAATTTTTCCAAACTTCCACCTCAAATATCTCCAAGTTCCAAGCTTCAAATGAAAAAGTGTTAAACATCAAACTTGTTCCTCTTGATCTCACCTTTCCAAAGAGCTAAATTCATGCATTTTGGATGAGAAATGCATAGGTTGTGCATGGCTTAATCAGGCTGATATCATTTGGCATGGATCAATCTTCAAATGACAATGCACATGTACCTTGCAATCCAATCCATCTCCAAAGCCTCTGATCATTCATTTGTACTTTCAAACAATCATTCCATGGGCCTATGCGCGCCCATGCACCATGCTTTCATCATTTGGCCAAAATTTGAAAGTGAAAAAAGTGTGCAAATATCACATGGATTTGGCTATATATACAGCTGCATTTGCTCCGAAATCGCAGACACCTTCGCCAGCTTTGAATCCTCATTGAAAACCCTTCACATTAAGAGGATAACCCTGATAAATTCATTTTGAATTTGAGCTTGAATATCCACTATTTTGGAATTCAATTCTCCAGGAGCCCATTGATTCTAAGCCTTTCCGTTCCTCTCCTGCAAGCAATTGAAGTGAAGCCAAGCATGATTTAGATCAAGATCTAGCAATCTCAGACCTCCATTGAAGGTAATTTGCAGAAAATTTGAACTCTTCGATTCTCCTTGTTTCTTGCTCAATTCCATTGATTCTTGTGTTGTCTGAAGTCCTACCAATGTAGGCAAGGAGTTTGAGTTGCTTTGAGGTCAAATCGAAGCAACTCAGATCATGAACCTCATTTTTCAATTCCACATATATCTCAATATAGTTGGAATTGGATGAATTGGAGGTGATATTCGTGCTCAATGATGTTTTCTCTTTAAAATCATGTCCCTGTTTTGAATTTTGGTGATGGTTCATGTTGACCAGTCCGGTGAAGCTCACCGGAGAAGACAACCGGAGCTTTGGCTCCGGTGATGATGTGTCTTTGGTCTGAGCCATGGGATCCAACCTCCACGTTTTAATCATAGTCGTCCCTTGTGAATACCACGTTTGCAGCATGTTTGACTAAGGTGTACATGGAGCGTGCATTTTGGATCATCAGATCTGCCACCTCAATTAATGAGGGAGATCTGATGGTTCACGTATTTTAGCATTTTCTAAATTTCCATTTAATTCCATTTTCTTCAATAATTCATAATAAATTTAATATTAACCCAAAAAATATAGGACTTTCACCAAAAAAATTCAAATATTTTTCTCTTTCATATTCTGAATTTAAATTATTTTTTGGATCATTATTAATATTTTTCATGAATTAATTGATTTTTCATTTGTTTTTAATTGTTTAAATATATTTTTAGGTGTACAAAAATTATGAAATTTTTTATCCAAGGTCCTTGGACCTTGTTTGACCTATGATAAATCCCATGGCCATTTATTTGGTGTTTTGATGAGATTTTAGGATTTTGACAAAACATATTTGAATTTAATGCATTATTTTAATATTTTTAATTGAATAAATGCCATTTTAATTGTGTTGACCATTTGGATTGACGTATTTGAGTTTCTCATTTGTTGTTGGGCCTTGGTCAAGGTTGATTTGACTTTGTCAAGTTAATATTATTGGATTTACGGGATTGATGGAATGGACATTCCATCTCCCAAAATGAATGAATAATATTAATTTGGTAAAAGTCCTCCTTTGACCAATTTGTGATCTCATTCATCCCTTTCCCTCTTCATCTAATTCCCCTTCTTCATCCATTCATTTTCAATTGACCAATGACATCTCAAAGTCCTAATGCTAGTTGATTGAAAGATTAACATGAGTATGGATGAGATTAGGCCACACCTTTGCATATTTTGTGTATGTGGTATGTTTAATGAGCATAGTTCTTAATACTATGTCTCCAACATGTATTAACACAAAAAGTTTATTGCCCGGCCTCCAATAGTTGTGGCTTCTACATAAGTCCAATTACGATTGCTTAACATAGCGCTAAATTTATGACTTAAAAGGCATAAGCATTCTAGTTAGTGAGATTTTAAGTCTCCCCTCTTCCATGGTATTGTGTGGAAACTTGGCCTTCTTTCCTTCCTTTGGAAGATGTTTTGGTTCAAGGATCCATGCTTGTGGCAATTGGGTTGAGTGTTCTCCAAAGAATGTCTTGAAATCAAAAGCAAAACAAAACTAACTACTAACTTACTAACCATTAACTTTTACTTTCAAGCTTTTACTTTTAATGCAATTTACTTTTAGTATTCTATTATCATTTGCCATTATACATATCATTCTAATTGTTTATGTTAATGTAATTTTCACTTTGTCCACTTTGACCATATTGTGTGATATTATTTTGCTTTGAGTATATCTTGTTTGCTTGTTTGGTCTTTGACCATGAATACACTTAATAATAATAAAAACCCTAAAAGACTTTTGAGTTGACTGTTGGTTTGATCTTGTCCAATTGGACTTAGAACTTAGGAAACATTCCTTTGCTAATGGACTTAGCCAATGCCAATTTGTTGAAGAACCAAAGTCTTGCAATGAGAAATTCATCTGATACATCATTCTAGACCTCTCCAAATTCATCTGCAACATCGATCATTGTTAAGATGTTATGTTGAACCTGTGACTTGTGGAATTCATCTGCTACATAGGCTATTTTGAAGAAGATCATGAAGTGGATAAGCTTGGATGAGGCCATCTTTATTTTATGCCTTTGCTCTTCAAGATTGATATAATTGTGCATTTGTATGTTGCTTAATTAAAAAGTCCAAGGGAATTCTGGGTTTCTATTGACATACTTGTGTATTGGATTGCTCCCATTTGGTCAGATCTTTTCAAATTTAAACTTTTAAATTCTTGTATATAGGGTGGTCTCTTCATCTTCTCCCCATTTATTTAATTCCAAATCTCTCCCTCCATTTTTAAAACATTCTTTGTGTGAATTACTTTTGTTTTAAACTTTGACCACTTTTTTGCAAAAGATAGAAACTTTGGCCTTATGCCATTGCATTTTCAAACTTACTTTCTTAAATCAAACTTGAAAATAAACTTAACTATACTTGACTTAAACTTTCAAAAAATCCAAAAAGAACTAACTCATTCGAACCATTTTAGGCCTTTGTGCCTTTCAAACTTAAATTTTGTTAAAAACTAACACACTCATTTTGAAATTTCTAGCACGAACTACGAGGTTTTGATCCCTCATTTTTATGTTGGTACGTAGGCACAAGACCGAAGGTATTGTCAAACACAAAAATATAATTAATCAATTCTTTTCTCATCCCTCCACTCTATTTGTTTGTAGACATCACTTTGTACAAAATACATATGCACACAAAAAGGGCTCCCTAGGAGTACCTAGGACACTTTGGGTGCTAACACCTTCCCTTTGTGTAACCAACCCCCTTACCTATGATCTCTGACTTTTATTAGTTTTTATTTGAAAACTTATTACTATTTGGGTATTGTTCATACTTTTTCCCTTTTCCCTTGGAAACAATAAAAGCGCGGTGACGACTCTTGTTAATTGATCTCTAGCTTTTAGCTTGATGATCATGAATTTCCCACTACAGTCCTAAATAGGACAAGTTAGGTTAAATGTTCTACGGTCCTTAGCTTCTCAGACCCTAAATCAGAGAAAGTAATGCCTAACCAAAAATAACTTGTGTGACATTAATAGCCCCAAAAGGGTCTCCACTAAGTAGATGGGTCTCAAGCCAACTTGTTAAGGACTACTCCACATAAGTCGAACATGACTATACAATCCTCCTATCTTAATTGCACTCAAGTTTGGGTTAGAACTTATCACACCACTCAGAGATCACCAAGCACAACAAACAGATTATATCATACAAATAAATATACAAACATCAAATACACAATTATATACACATAAAAAGGTATGTTAAACCCACTGGAGACTACTCCCCAGTAGAGTCGCCACTTAATTTCTGTAGCGGTAAATTCATAACCATTAAGCTATGGATAAACTTAACGTCAATTAAACCAGAGTCGCCACCGCGCTTTTATTGTTTCCAAGGGAAAAGGGAAAAGTACGAACAAAACCCAAAGATAAGAAGTTTTCAAATCAAAACTAATAAAATGCCAGAGATTACAGGTAAGGGGGTTGGTTACACAGAGGGAAGGTGTTATCACCCAAAGTGTCATAGGTACTCCTAGGGAGCCCTTTTTTGTGTGTACATGTGTTTTGATATAAAAAGAATTCATTAATTATATTTTTGTGTTTGACAAGGCCTTTCGACTTGTGCCTACGTACCAACATAAAAATGATGGATCAAAACCTTGTAGTTCGTGGTATCAATTTCAAAGTGAGTGGGTTGCTTTTAACAAAAGTTTAAGTTTGAAAGAGGCACAAAAGTCCTAAAAGAGTTTGAATGGGTGTTAGTTATTTTTGTCTTTTGAAATTTTAAGTCAATATGGTTAGATTCATTTATAAATTTAATTAAGAAAAAGAGTTTAAAAATGCAATGGCATAAGGCAAAAGTTTCTAATTTGCAATAAAAAGTCTAAGTTTAGAAATCACAAACAAAGAATATTTTGAAAAGAGGGGAGAGATTTGAAATTTAAGAAGTGGGAGGAGATGAAGAGACTAATCCTAAGCAAAAATTAAAAGTTAAGAGTTGAAAAGATCTTACCAATGGGATGCAATCCAATAGACAAGAATGTCATATAGAAACCCAATTTTCCCTTGGACTTTAGAATCAAGAAATATCAATACACACATAGAAAGACGAAGAGCAAGGCATCAAATAAAGATAGCCATATCCAAACTAAAATACTTCATGATCTTCTTCATAATCTTCCCCATGCATCAGATGATATACTCCTTGAATGGCTCAGAATAAGGCATTAGACACAGGTTCAAAGTAACATCTTCATCAAGACCATGTAGCATATGAACTCAAATGGATCTCAACACTTGCATCAGATGGAAGCTCAATTCACAAGCACTGGGTTTTAGAAAAGTTGGCATTGGCCAAGTCGTTTTGCATATGGAATGTTGCCTAATTCTAAGTCCAAGTCTCAGATCAAATCCAACAGTCCACACAAATCTTTTTTAAGATTTTTTGTTGTTATTATGTACATTAAGGTCAAAAGACCACAAAGACAAACAAAATACACAAACAAGTATAGACAATCACAATATATGGCTCAAGTGAGCAAAGTGAAAATGGCATTAAAATAAACAAGTTAAATGGTATGGATGATGGCAAATGATAAAAGACTTGAATTTAAAGTGCATAAAAGTAAATGGATTGAAATTAAAAGTTAGTCAAATGTTAGTTGATTAGATGTTAGTATTATTTTTCCTTTTTGTTGTTTTAAGTCATTCTTTGGAGAACACTCAACCCTCTATTCACAAGCATGGATCCTTGAACCAAGACATCTTCCAAAGGAAGGAAAAAAGGCCATGTTTCCACACAATACCATGAAAGGGGGGAGACTTACAATCTCACTTACTACAATGCTATGCTTTTGGGTCAAAATTTAGTCTTATGTTAAGCAATCATAATTGGACTTATGTAGAAGTCACAACTATTTGAGATCGGGCAATAAAATTTTGGTGTTAATGCGTGTTAGAGATATGGTATGATGAACACTCCTAAAACATACCACACACAAAAAGAAAATGGCAAAAGGGTGGACCTAATCTCATCCATACTTGTATTGGTTTATCACCCAATTAGCCTTAGGATATAGAGATATCATTGTTCAATGAAATGGGTGGGATAGAATGGGATTGAAGATGAAGAGGGAGGGGAAATAAGACAAATACAAATTGGTCATGGGAGGACTTTTATCAAATTAAAATCATTCATTCATTTTGGGAGATGAAATGTACATTTCATCAATCCCCTAAATCCAATGATTTTAATCCAACAAAATTAAATCAACCTTGACCAAGGCCCAACAACAATAGTCAAACTCAACAAGTTAATGGAAATAGCTCAACACAATTTATTCACAATTAAACAATTAAAAATTAATTAAAAAATGCATTAAATTAAAATATGGTTGATCAAAAACCTAAAACCTCTTCAAAACACCAAATAAATGGCCAAGAGATTTATCATGGGTCAAACAAGGTTAAAGGACCTTGGAGAAAAAATTTCATTATTTTTGGAGACTTAAAAGTATTTTTAAACAATTAAAAATATGCACAAAAATAATTAATTCATGAAAAATATTAATATTGATCCAAAACATATTTTTCATTCAGAAAACGAAACAAAAATGTTTGATAATTTTTGGTGAAAGTACCATATTTTTTGGATCAATATTAAAATTAATATGAATTAATGAAAATAGGGCAATAAAAATTAAAATCAGAAATTACAAAAAAACGTGGACCACTTGATCTCCCTCATTAATTGAGGTGGAAGATCAGGTAGATCAGAGAGCGCTATCCACGTGTTCCCTAGTCAAATGTCCCACACGCGTGGTAATCACTTTGGACGCTCAGGATTAAAATAATTTAAACGGGTATGTGATTCAAAAGGATGCCAACACATCGCCGGAGCCAGAGCTCCGGTCTTCTTCTCTGGTGGACCTCACCGGACTGGTCCACCCTCAACCATCACCAAAATGAAAAAAGGAGGACGCGAATTTAAAGAAAAAATGCTCAGGAGCTCGAATCTGGCCTCAATTTTGTCTAACTCCAAGTATATAGAAAGATACAGGGAGTTGAAATTTGAGGATCATGATCTGAGTTGCTTCGGGTTGACCTCTAAGAAACTCAATCTTGTTGCCTATATTGGTAGGACTTCAGACAACCAAAAATCAACAAGAATAATGGAGAATTAAGTGAGAATCGAAGAGATGAAAAATTCTAAAAATCACCTTCAATGTAGCTTCAGATTGGCACGATCTTGCTCTCAATTATGCTTGGCCTTGCTTCAGATGCTTGATGGCGTGGAAATGGATCAAAGAGAAGGAATGACCCTTGGAGTTTCAATCTCAAAAACAGTGAGAGATTCAAACTCAATTTTCAAAGAAAATCTTCAACCTTATCCTTTTAATGTGAGGGTTTAGGGTTGATGATTCATAGCTTGCGCGCCAGGGTCCTTAATTCTGAGCAATGGAGCTTCTACTTATAGCCAAGGAGATTGATAATTGCACACTTCCATTTTTTTCCAAAGTTGGAAGTCTCACTTGCATGCTTGCATGGGCGTGTGATAGACCCATCAAATGATACACTCAGGTCCAAAATTATGTGTAAGCAATGCTGAAATCATGTGGAAAGGCCATGAAATCGTGTATGAAAAGTGGAACTTCAAATCTTCCAAATGGTCCTTCAACTTTAAGCCATGCACAAGTCATTCATACTTTGTCCAAATGAGGAATAACTTTCATGTTGAACACTTTTTCATTTGAAGCTTGGATCATGATGAATTTTGAGGTGGAAGTTTGTAAAATCAAACATATCAAAAAAATTCTAAGTACCAAGCCATATGTTCACTTCTTCCACCTTGAGTAACTTTTTATATGGACCTCAAATGAAAACAAATCCTTCATAAAAGTTGTATATCTCTCAAACGCATTCAAATTGGTCACAAATTTGACCTCATTTGGATTTAAAATGAAGGATTTATGCATTTTTGAAGTTGAGGAAAATCACTTGTTCAATGGTATTGGCCCAAAATGACCTATAATGTTTCCTTTTATCACATGTATTTGAAAGTTGAATTTTCACTTACTCCAAACATCAAAGTTGAATTATACACCTTGAATTTTATAATGAAATTTGAATGGATTTCATCTCATAAAAATTGAGCAATTTATGGTCTTGGGAAGTTGACCTCCAAATTAGGGTTTTGACAAAATGACCTATAATCTTTTACCCTACCAAATGAACTTACAAGCAAAACTAGCTCTTGACAATAACATGAAAGTTGTTTTTGAATTTCATTTGGAGTAACGTTTATCTTGGAATCATTTTCATATGATAAAAAATTGTAGGAGATAGGGTCTAGGGAACCCCAGTTTTGATCAGTTGACTTCCTCTGGTCAACCACCATCAACCAACTTGCTAGCTTGATATTATCTTGACTTGTGGGACTCATGGAGGATCATATATTCATAATATGATGAAATGTGAAGTATCCCTTGAAATTTTTGACCAATTGGTGAAGAAACTTGTTGAAGAAGTTACATAAGATACCAAGATGAATTAGGGTTTCCAAGGCAAACCAACTCCAAACTCTTGATGATTTCTTGATCAAAATAACATGTGAAGATCATGGGGATTCATATATGATACTTAGATCCATAGTAAACCACTTCTTGATTGAGCTCCTTGCAATGAGGGTCTCAAACCATAGATATGAGCTTGATAGAGCATAGGTGAGCATGTGTACTACCTACAAAAGAGTTAAGCTATATAATGACACATTTTTGATATTTTGGTTAGTAAAAAAATTAAATGAAATATGATACAATCAAATGTGCTTGGTGATCTCTCCCAATGTAAACCTAGTGAATGAGGGGTAAGGAGGACGCCAATGTGTGATCCCAATGCTAATGCATATGATGAGAATATCTTGAGGGATCTTAGGATCAAAATTGGGGTCTTACAGTTTGTTCTATGAGAACCCATAACCCATCATTTTGTTTTATGAGAAATCAGAATCTACCATTTTATTCTGTGAGAATCCAGAACCCACCTTTTATTTTGTGAGAATCCAGAACCTACCTTTTTGCTCTGTAACAATCCAAAACCTACCTTTTTTCCTATGAGAATCCATAACCCATCATTGTTCTGAGGATTTCCATAACTCACCTTCTTATGAAGTATCCCTAGATACTTTTCTCCCCAATAAGTTACTCTTGGAACTTTTCCCTAGTGGACCTTCTTCAGTTAATCCCCAATGAGTCTACTTTCCAAGTAAAAGAAAACTGCCAAGACTCCTTTGTTTCCATTTCATTCCCATTTGAAGGACAAAATTCAGATCCTTTGTATTTTATTATCTTTCAACACGATTACATGGAAACCATCGTCACCCATACTCTCAGGTTAAAGGTAATTAAATAGGGGCAACTGTCGAACCCCAATTTTGTCTAGACTTTTTAAAATTCCTAGGGGTATTAGTTTTTGGGGTATTAATTTAATAATTATTTATTTCAATTTTCTTAAATTATAAAAAATATAGTTGCTACACTTTTTATTTTATCTTTTTATTATTAATTTCTTTTATAAAAAATACAATAATTAATCAATTTCAGTTTGTTCCTTCGCGGATGAAAAAGGATTAATTGGACGTAATATTCATCACAGTTCCCGAGTACTTGGATACAAGCTATAATAGCTTGGCTTTTTAGCACTTGTCATCTTTAAAGGACTTGGACTGGATTCATATCAAATCTTTTTCACAATTAAATCGGATGAAAAATGATTCGTTGGACGTAATATTCATCCTAGTCCCCGAGTATTTGGATACAAGTCGTAATAGCTTGCCTTTCAAATACTTGTCTTCCACCCAAAAACAAACTGAACCAATCAAACTTATCATTTTTGCCCAAGTGTGACTAAGCAAACTTTTTCACAAATGAAATTTTTTTTATCCATTCCAACGCGAAACAAGTAAACTCTTTATTCCGCCTATGTGGGATGAACAAGCTGTTGGTGTAAGCCCTAGAGGCCAATACTTTTGGTACTTGTATCGAATTATTTAAAGGCATTTTCTTTATTATGGTTGATTAATAAAGTCCCTGGAATAGATAGTCCGTTTAATGTATTAAGTGTGACTTAATCATGAGAACACATTAAACATAAGGGCATTATTCTTAAAGTATCCGTAGTTGAGCTTTAATGTGAAGTGGGATAACATTAAAGCATTAAGACTATTATGTTTGTAGACTGATGATCACATCTCATGGATCATGGATAAAGAGTTATCATGTCTTAAACATAGGTATGAATATTAGGAGTAATATTTATACCGGATTGACCCGCTATGAGAATACTATATAGAAAGTTATGCAAAGTGTCATAAGTTATTCTCATGGTGATAATAGTGTATACCACTCTTCGACCTGAAACCACTATGGATCCTAGATGTAGAGTCGAATTCTTTATTACTGATCCAACGTTGTCCGTAACTGGATAACCATAAAGACAGTTAATGGGTACTCCACGAAGCATGCTGAGGGACATGAGTGTCCTAGATGGAATTTGCCAATCCTGCGTAACAGGATAAATGTCTATGGGCCCAATATTGAACTGGACAAGGGTGACACGGTCTATACCTTGTGTTCAATATAGACATAAGGGCAAAGGGGTAATTATACACATAATTATTATCACAGGAGGTTTTGTCAGATCACATGACATTTTCGTGACTTGGGTAGCAGTGATGTGTTGCTAGATACCGCTCACTGTTTATTATGTTAAATGTGTGATTTAATATAATTGCCAACATCGCGAAAACCTATAGGGTCACACACAAAGGACGGATTGATGAGAGATAGAATAATTAAGGAACATCGTAAGGTACGGTGCACTTAAGTGGAAACGAAATATGGTAAGGTACCAAATACTTAAGTGATTTTGGCATATTATGAGATATGGGCAAAATACACTTAAGTGGGCTTTTTGGCTTGAAGCCCACACAAGTGGTTCTATAAATAGAACCCCTTGGGTAGAAGCATTGTCACTCCACTCCACTCAGACAGAAATTCAAGTAGAGACTTGGAATTTTGTTTCCCTCTTTCTCTCACTCAAAGCCTTCATTCATAACAGCTAGCACTGCGATTGAAGGAATCCGTTCGTGTGGACTGAGTAGAGACGTTGTCATCGTTCAACGTTCGTGATCGCCCTGTGGATCTGTATCAAAGGTTTTGATCATTATCAGAGATCTGCACCAAAGGTTTGAATCGCCACAAGAGGTAACGATTCTATCACTCATCATGCCCATTCGTAAGGATCACTAATTGGAGAAATTTTTAAATTCCGCTGCGCCTTGGATGGCAATTCTCCTTCACAAGCAACATTTAACTGCATGAATATGACCTGCACATTATTCACTAAAACCAGCCAACACACAAACATTTGCTACCCAAAACTACATAACTTTGAGTTTCCCATCGCACTCGGGGATACGTAGGAGCGAGATTCAATGTCTCGACCAACGCCCTAATAAAAAACTTATTTTTAGTTCTTTTCTTTTACATGATTATTTTTTAGAATTAGAAGAAATCAAATAAATTTAAGCTAACACTCTTATTCACAAAGTTAATTTAAATGGTTCTCGTTGGATACAACGAATATGTGAGGTGCTAATACCTTCCTCGTGCATAACCGACTCCTAGACCAGAATTTAGTTGCGACAACCATGTTTTTGTTCTTTAAGGGTTTTACCAAAGTTTCCATTTAAAAATAAAACTTTAGTGGTGACTCTTGTTAATTTCTAGCCTTTGTACGCTCAGGAAGTTTCCGCGCCGCGACTCTGGGTTCTCTTAAGCTATTATCTTGGACCAAAGACTTTATGCCATCAAACATCAATCAAACATATGCCCATATTTGGATTCGAATTCATAGATTTTCTCAGGAGTATTGGAGACCTAAGATACTGTTTGTAATCGCAAGTAGCATTGGGACTTCAATCTGCATTGATTTGGCATCAAACAAACACTAATTTTAATAGGGCTTTCAGATACTATATTAGAGTTGTAAGACCCTAATTTTGTCCCTAAGATCCCTCATGGCATCATAACATTGCATTTGCAAAGCCTCAAGGATCTTTAGCATCTTGGTTCTCTTTGCCTTTGGGTGGGACCTCTTGTGAGTGGTTTGAGATCACCAAGCATGTTTGAATTGTATATCATTGTTTTTCTTATTTTGTTTACTAACCAAAAGCACAAAAATATGTCACTAACATCTTTTGTTTGTAGCCTGAGCAATCACAAGGTCCAAAGCCTCAAGGAGATCATTGGTACAAAGATATTGAAATTCTGGCGTAGTCAGTATTCAGATGTTCTACTTCAAGTCACGACATCTGATCTAACATTGTACCTATTACAGCAAGACAGTTATTACACTCTGTACTAATTTGCACCTTTTCACAGTGTCACGACCTCTCCTTCTATGTCATCCTAGAAAGGAGGAACCCTTAGTTATGTGCACCATAACCTTCACTTCTGTTGTTTTCCTACACAGATATCAGCACGATGTCTCAATCCTGTTTTGAACAATATCTGTTACATTGTTCCAGTTTGTTGGTCATGTACTTGTATTTCCTAAATTAAAGGTTGTAACAAGTTAAACTAATCTTCACTTATTAAGGAGCCAACAAATAGATTATTTGTCAGGTTCATTAATTGTAGCTTAGTTGTTAGTTTCCTAGATTTTAGATCAGCTGGTGAATAGCCTGAGAAAAATCCTGAAACAGAAAACTAATCATCCAACAATTTAGCATATGCAGTCATGAGTGAATGTCACAACATTCCGTTTGACATCCAAGTCCAGAACCATATGCTAAGTCTGTTTGGTTCCTGAAAACAGACTGTGCTAAATTTGTTGTACTGTAAAAGACCAACCAGTCTCTACTTCAGTATCAGCTTACAGGAAGAACTGTCAAGGCATCCAGTTTGACAGTTTCACAAAGATCCTTTTTGGCCAGGTCTGGTGTGCTTTTGAACTCCAGACTTCACTACATACTGAACTGAATTCATCAGCTTATTAAACAGTATGTGCTGTTGTTGATGAATGTCAAAACATTCTGATTGACATTCCAACAGAAGGCTATGTATCAGGTCTGCTATTATCTTGATGAACAGACTGGAATACATGCTTAGTTATGGCAGACATGATTATATCATACAGAAGGAAAACAAACACAGGAAATTGTTAACCCAGTTCAGTCCAACATGACCTACATCTGGGGGCTACCAAGCCAGGAAGAAGATCCACTATTAGTAGTATCAATTCAGAGTTAAACTCCCCCGTTTACAACTCATCACTTAATCCCTACCCAATGCAATCTATACCTAGGAACTCCTAGATAGAAACCTCCAGTTTCCATTCCTATCACTACAAATACAATGTAATGTGCAAACACCTTGAACTTGCTTCACAGCTTCATTCAAGAACATAATTACTCTTGCCTACAGGCTTTGAGTAACAAACACTCTCAGGTTTACCACTGAGAAACACATGGTAACCTTCCCACAGATTGGGAGGTTTACCTTACACACACCCCTAAAAATTCATTCTAAGAGGCTTACAAAAACTAGATTACAATCAGCTATTTATAACCTAATCACCCAACTGGATTTGGGCCTTCAGAAAATTGCAGCAGACTTGTTCTTTGCTGTTGCAACTTCAGCAGAAAAATTCTGCTACAAACAAGGTCTTCAAGTTCCTAAACTCTCTCCATATATATCTCCATATTTTGAGCCTATATATCTTCTGATTTAGTCTTCAAGACCTCCACCTGGGAGTTAGGATATTCACCAGATATCCTTGCTGATCCCCGAACATATACTGAATTAATTAATTCAGTTTCCTACACATGTGCGATGTCACAGACCTGATGTCGTGACATCGTACATGACATGTTGGTCCAGATGTTGAATTTCTTCAACCCAACATATTAAAACAACAGAGATGATTACATTATTTGTTTTCTAAAATCTCTGCCAATCCTAAGGAATCAACAATCTCCCCCTTTGGCAAATTTTAGCTAAAACAAATAAGCAATATACTTGACAAAACATCCCAATTTGGGAATGCTCTTCATCTCCGTCATTGGCTCCACCACCACAAACACCAAAGTTGGTGTACATGGGGAAGAAGAGGGACAATACTCAGTTGTACCAGAACCCTTCCCCTCAACCGGAGAGCTTCCAGAAGAATATGTAATGCTGAGTACATAGACAATGTAACTCAGATCACAAGGCACAACTGTCTTCTTAACTCAGATCACAGGACACAAGTGGAAACCCCAGTTGGTGGATTTTGTGCCTGATGCCAACTTCTGTTTGCTGCCACATCCACAGTTGGCTTTCTTCTGGTACATTCTCAGCCCTAGGACTGTATTTCTCTCCCCCTTTTTAGCTAAACATTTGTAAAGGAACCCTTCACAAAACCAGATCCAGGCGCAGCTTGCCCAAACCTTAACATACCCCATGATTCTGAGAATGGAGTGTTTTTCTTGTGAGAGGAAGAGGGCTATTGCATCCTTTAAATAGTCCAGCCCGTGCCTAGGAATTTCCGGTAGAAATAAATGCTTGGTCAAGATGCATTTCTTTTTGCTGAGAAACAGTCAGAGACTCACCAACAAAATCTCAGACTATCTTTGAATACCTTTTATAGCTCTTGACTGTTTCTTTTCCAAAACAGCCGTTCTAGTGCATGGAGACCATTCCATATATGCAGTCAGACACGTTGCACTCGATGTCTTAACATTCCTGCATTCAGCCAGTATTCAACAAGACCTCTGTCATACCTCCAGTAGAGACTTGACACCTAGCACTGCTACAGCCAACTTTTCACACTCTGTTGATGGTTACTCCCCCTGTACCACACAGCTGTAGCCATCAGGCTTATTCTGGTTTATCAGACTTAGCCACATCACCCTCATAATTCCTAATGACTTTATGATTCAGAAGGAATTGACAGCAATGTCCAGGGTAATGTCATGACATCCGGTCAGACATTCTTCTGCTCACTCAGCCTTGCTGCACATCACAGCATCCTGATAACTGCCAGGTTGCCATACCCTGTTATCTGAGAGCACATAGACCACAAGCTTGGTGATTACTTGCAACACACGGACGCACTCCCCCTGTCATGGACAACCTACTCTCTTGGAGGTCACACATGATCATATCCAACACCCCAAGGTTGGACCTTCACATACTTCCTGATTCAAAGAGATTCCAGACCACTTGATGAGAGGAAAACATAAGACGCATCTTCATGTCTTCAAGGGCGCACCCTCTGTCCAACCCTCTTGGCTGAACACATCCACACTCTGTGTCAATTTCTCTTCTAACTAGAACAGAAGATCACTTCACAAGATGTTTTAACATCAGCTGGGACTTCCTTCACAGCATCACAAGGAGCACTATCTGACAGACTTCAGATATTACTGAGTCCTCAGCTTGGGCCAGAGGAACCCAGACATATATTGGGACATATACACTCTCATCCCACTACCAGAGACAGTCTTCCATAGATAGCTCAGAACTTCTACCACAAGCTCCAAGAGATGAATAGAGAACACCTCCTTTTGTCTTCAACTTAATACTTTTCTGTTCAAAAGTAACTTGTCTCAGACTTTCCTCAAGACTAATCAGCTGCCTTATGTTGATTACCTTGATTCTTCGAACTCACTTCTGAGATAGACCAAATGCCACTGGTTGATTACCTCCTTCATGAATTCTCATATGAACAGGTCAAATGCTGCTTTTTGACCTCTCCACGTGTATCAGACTTCTCCCAAAGATATTCTGACCTTCCAGGTGAAATTTGAACTTCAAGCCTTTTGAAGTGTCCAATCTACAACCCTGCAGACCCTTCTATCTTAAGTTGATGTGCCACTTTATCAACTAAGAATCTGATGTTGAACCAAATGTCACAACATTGTGTTTTGACATCCAGCTGTTGAATTCAGCTCCTTCTTCTGCCACTTGAAAGAACTTCCTCCCTTCACAGAACAAGAGTTCAATGTTCTCATAGACTTAATTGTGGAACCAAGTTTGAGTAAACAACCTCCATCCTGCAAGTTTGCAGTTAAGTCATCCAAGCTCACACCTTGATGAATCTCTGCTTCTTCTCCAAAGACATCAGACACTCTGATGTATGAGTCTTCAGAAGGACCAGTTAGACACTAACCCTTCAGCTTTACCAAGGATTCCACATCCTAAGGCAAGGCTGTTTCCATGATGTCAAGATTGCTGCCACTTGTTCTTGACTTCACAGTGTGCATAAGCTAATGCACTTCCTTACCTAGATCAGAAATAAACTGATCCAAGTAACCACCATCAAGACTATGATGTCTTCTTCTTCTTGTACATACCAAGGCTGAACATGTTTCTTGCCAGGAAACCTTTTCAGAGATCATATGCTTTTGCTGCCACCAAAGAGATAGATCATAAGCCAATGTACTGTCCTTCCTGTGATTCTGCACAGGGTCTTGAAGAAGTGATGTTCCAACATCTTTAAGAACATCAGTTATCTTGAGCTCCAAGGATAATCAATTAAACACTTGCACTTGGCACAAGTAGACATTGATCTTAAATCCTTTCCCAATCATCCCTTCAGATACTTCCACCATAAGAATACTTTGAAAATACTCTTCTTGTGTCAACATCTTCTGCTTGCAAGCACCTAGACAATTTTGAAAGTCTTCCCAGATTAAATTCACTCTTAGGAATGAGAGAGATGAATTCTTCCTTGCAAATGTGACACACAACCACCAGAACCCATGTGACACAGGTCAACAGCCAACCAGACCCTAGGCTGACCAGACTTGAGGAGGTTAACCAAGACTCCCCCTCAACTTAACAATCATGGATACTCCACACCAATATCCATGCATTGTACACATATGTCTCAACATGACATACACTATCCCTACCAGTGCCAACTAACTCCTCCAATCAGACCAATCAGACTTCAGCTGACCATAAGTACTAGTGAGACAAACAACACCAGTCAATGGTAGATATGCATTGCCAGAGCATATTACCTCAACCAACCTATGAATCTTCATATTCTCACTCCTAGTAAGAACTGCCACTTCTGAACGTGGTGTTTGAATAACAAGATTCATGGTTCCAGCCCCCTTAAATGATGTCACAATCAGGTTACCCCATTATTGACTGCTAACATCCAGGAGACTTGTCTTCCAACACACCATAGTACTTCAGGGAACAACTATCCAATCCTGATCAACCTGCAGGGATATGCCAAACAGTAGGAGATTGCAAAATGTCACATCTCAACCAGCTCAACTTCTAGGGATGAACTTCTTGAGCACACACCCAGTTGACCCTGCGTTTGTCAACTTAGCACACACAGATGTCTCCTCTTCCAGGTCAGGAGTAGGTTCCAAACAGAATTATCCCTTTGTTTGAACCCTAAAACATCTGCTCTTCAACCAGTAGCTGCATACTTGTTGAACAACATGTTCTAACATCACACAGAACATTGGTTCCACCTCCTTGGAACAAACCTTCCTTGCAGGTCTTCAAGGTCTTCATATACACTACTCAAGAGAGTAAGAGAATCAGTGATTAAGTGACTCTTACCATCCTGAAGTGAGGACGTCATGACGAGTGGACTTGAGGAGACTCACGTATCTTTGACATCTTCAGTAGATTATGATGAGATCTTGAACCCAGCAGCCTTTCATCCACATGAAGGGAAACTACATCAGAGTTTGAGTTTTGCCAGGTATTATGCAGCGGAAATCATAATACAACTCAACCTATGACCACACACTTCACCAGATTGGCCTCCAAGACCATACCAGGTTTGAATGTGATTTAGTACTGGCACAGCTGTCCCACACACAGGCCTATTGCCAACCTCCAGAGACAGGTACACACCATTCCTGTCATGAACAGTCCATCCACCTACTTCAAGGGACCATTCAGGGAATTACAGAACCTTACACAGGTTCCAGCATCAGTACTAACATAACTCCTTGCCAGCTACCAAAAAGTATCACCCATGGATCTCATCCAGAGACAGAACAGGATGCCTGCTCTGATACCAATTGAAATTCTGGCGTAGTCAGTATTCAGATGTTCTACTTCAAGTCACGACATCTGATCTAACATTGTACCTATTACAGCAAGACAGTTATTACACTCTGTACTAATTTGCACCTTTTCACAGTGTCACGACCTCTCCTTCTATGTCATCCTAGAAAGGAGGAACCCTTAGTTATGTGCACCATAACCTTCACTTCTGTTGTTTTCCTACACAGATATCAGCACGATGTCTCAATCCTGTTTTGAACAATACTGTTACATTGTTCCAGTTTGTTGGTCATGTACTTGTATTTCCTAAATTAAAGGTTGTAACAAGTTAAACTAATCTTCACTTATTAAGGAGCCAACAAATAGATTATTTGTCAGGTTCATTAATTGTAGCTTAGTTGTTAGTTTCCTAGATTTTAGATCAGCTGGTGAATAGCCTGAGAAAAATCCTGAAACAGAAAACTAATCATCCAACAATTTAGCATATGCAGTCATGAGTGAATGTCACAACATTCCGTTTGACATCCAAGTCCAGAACCATATGCTAAGTCTGTTTGGTTCCTGAAAACAGACTGTGCTAAATTTGTTGTACTGTAAAAGACCAACCAGTCTCTACTTCAGTATCAGCTTACAGGAAGAACTGTCAAGGCATCCAGTTTGACAGTTTCACAAAGATCCTTTTTGGCCAGGTCTGGTGTGCTTTTGAACTCCAGACTTCACTACATATTGAACTGAATTCATCAGCTTATTAAATAGTATGTGCTGTTGTTGATGAATGTCAAAACATTCTGATTGACATTCCAACAGAAGGCTATGTATCAGGTCTGCTATTATCTTGATGAACAAACTGGAATACATGCTTAGTTATGGCAGACATGATTATATCATACAGAAGGAAAACAAACACAGGAAATTGTTAACCCAGTTCAGTCCAACATGACCTACATCTGGGGGCTACCAAGCCAGGAAGAAGATCCACTATTAGTAGTATCAATTCAGAGTTAAACTCCCCCGTTTACAACTCATCACTTAATCCCTACCCAATGCAATCTATACCTAGGAACTCCTAGATAGAAACCTCCAGTTTCCATTCCTATCACTACAAATACAATGTAATGTGCAAACACCTTGAACTTGCTTCACAGCTTCATTCAAGAACATAATTACTCTTGCCTACAGGCTTTGAGTAACAAACACTCTCAGGTTTACCACTGAGAAACACATGGTAACCTTCCCACAGATTGGGAGGTTTACCTTACACACACCCCTAAAAATTCATTCTAAGAGGCTTACAAAAACTAGATTACAATCAGCTATTTATAACCTAATCACCCAACTGGATTTGGGCCTTCAGAAAATTGCAGCAGACTTGTTCTTTGCTGTTGCAACTTCAGCAGAAAAATTCTGCTACAAACAAGGTCTTCAAGTTCCTAAACTCTCTCCATATATATCTCCATATTTTGAGCCTATATATCTTCTGATTTAGTCTTCAAGACCTCCACCTGGGAGTTAGGATATTCACCAGATATCCTTGCTGATCCCAGAACATATACTGAATTAATTAATTCAGTTTCCTACACATGTGCGATGTCACAGACCTGATGTCGTGACATCGTACATGACATGTTGGTCCAGATGTTGAATTTCTTCAACCCAACATATTAAAACAACAGAGATGATTACATTATTTGTTTTCTAAAATCTCTGCCAATCCTAAGGAATCAACAGATATGACCAAGAGGAGATGATAGCAAGCATGGTAATGGTTCCCAGAGCCCTCATCCATCAAATATGCTTCCCTAGCATCTCAATTCATCATTTTGATCAAAGCTAGTCTAAGGGTTTGAGGTTGGTTCCCCAGAGAAACCCTAATTCATTTGTGCACCATAATGCCTTGCTCTTGAAGCAACCTCAGCCCATGGTCAAATACAATTGAGGGAAGATCTTAAACTCTTCATTTCATACATATTTGAACTTATTTGAGTATCCTCAATCATCAATTCATCAAGATATGAGTCATGGACTTGAGAAGTTGATCAATCAATCCATCTGACTATTTTGAAATGCACTGAGACCTAACGTTTCATGTGTTGGTCAAATGGAGATGATCCCAAAAGCAACAATGTTCCTAAGGATAATATGAACAACTTTCATGTTCATAACAAATTGATTTGAATCTTGGAAGGTCATCTCCCATTCCAATACATTATAGGTCATTTTGACTGAAACCCTAATTTTGGGTCAACTCCCCAAGGACATAACTCATTCATATTTTATGATTTTGAGGTGGGATCAAATGAATTGGAAAGCTTAAGATGTCTACTTAAAATGTTATGTTGGACAAAATTTCAAAATCTCAAAGGCAATACATGTGATAATGCAAGACATTATAGGTCATTTTGGGCCAAATGCATTGAAATGCAAAAAAGTCCAACTTCAGGTGCCCATAACTCTTTCATCAAAAATCCAAAATATGCAAACTTTAAGTAAATTTTGATTGTCTTGAAAAGATATACAACATTGATGTTGGAGGTTTTTTCATTTGAGTCTTGCATCAACAAAACAGAAGGGCCTGAACATTGACCAAAGTTAGAAACTTTGCCTTTACATGTTTTGCACCTTGCACTTTAAACTCAAATTTCACCAATTTCCAAGCCTTAATTGGATTTTTGCCCAACATAACAATTGTTCCTCACATAAAAACCTTTCCAACCATTACTCACATGATCATGTTTGGATTTGGCAAATGGTATTTTCGAAGAGGAGAAACTTTTGGTTCTATTATGCATAACACTTCAAAATTCCATGCACAAGCAATTACCATTCAGATTACACGTCCATTTCACTTTGGTATGATTTCAGGTTGCATTTGGCATTAATTTTAGGCCTTGTGCATGATCATGCAAGCCCATGCAAAGATTGTCCAATTTCATGCACACGGATTGAATCACCCTCTCCTTGCCATTCCCTCTATAAATAGAAGCTCTATTCCATTCAAAATTCACCCTGGAATCAACCTGAATTGCTGCAGAAATAAAAACCCAACCTCTCACCAAAGAAGCTATTTCACTTTTCTTCAAATTTTTCAGATCCAAAATTCAGCTACATCTGGTTGAATCTTTGGATCTAAAGCTTCTAGACCTTCATCCTTTACTCCATTGATCTTCTGTTTTGGCAAAGGAAGCAAGGAATCATGCTCAAATCTCCAGAAATCAAGGTTGTTCTTCAACTGGTTTTTTCTTCGAAACTCATCATCTATTGATCTATTTTCTTGGATCTTGTGTTGGCTGAAGTCCTCTGCATAGAGGCAATTGATTTGAGTACTTAATTGTTGAAATCCATCAAGTTCTCATGAACATCATAGAATTTCCATCTCTGATGTCTCTCAATATAGAGATCTAGAGTGGAATTGAGTGATACAGGGATGATGTACATCATCCCAACTTTCCAACGGTGTATAGATCGTGTATTTTGGTTAAGTTTTGGTTGCCTGCAATTTTGGCCGGAAAACACAAGCTCACCGGAGAAGAAGGTGGCTCTGGTGGCCGTCCCATTGCCAGTTTGAATCTGGATCGTTGGATTGAGTTTCCCAGATCTAATCCTGACCCTCGCTTGTTATGACTTTCATTTATTCATTGTGTTACGCGTGGACTTGGACATATGGTGGAAGCGCGCATCTGGAGCGTATGATCTGCCAGCTCAATTAATGAGCTCAGATCTAACGCTCCTGGTTTTTTTGAATTTCCATTTTCTGATTTAATTTCTTTTATTTCCATTATTTTCAAAAATAAATATCTTCTTCATTTTTAATCCAAAAAATATGGGACCAATTGCATTCTTCTCCAAATAATTTCTAGTTTCTAATTCTGATTTTTAATATTTTTTATTTTATCATTTGATATTTTTTATGAATTTTCTCTTTTCTGGTTATTTTTAATTCATTTTAAATAGTTTTTGATATTCAAAAAATACAAAAATATTTTCCTAACCTATTTGAATGATGATGGATCTATGAAAAATATTCTCAACAATTTTTTAATTGATTTGAGATTTATTTGAGATTTTAGTTCAATTAGGTTATTTGTGTTCATTTTTAATTGATTAAAAATAGTTTCTGACTTTTAAAAATGCTGAAATTTTTTGTCTAACTTAGTTTGACCTTGTTGAACTTGGGATAAATCACTTGGACCTTTCAAGGTTGATTTGAAGTGATTTTGAAGTTTGACCTTTCTTTTATTTTTAATTCAAGTTTATTTTAATATTGAAAATGCCCAAAATATTATGCTTATTGTTTGCCCTCCAATCTTCATCTCATTTCTGATTTCTTATTGTTTGACTTTGACTTTCAATGTCATTTGGTCAATACATATGGATTGGTACATCTTATTTCACCTTATGCATTTTGATCTTTCCATTTCCTTATCCATTCTTCATCTCCTTCTTCTTCTTCTTCTTCTTTCTCTTTGATCAATGAGTTGAAGGCTGATAAGTTAGCATTGATTAGGAAGACTTAATCTTCCTTGATTCAAATCTAATTCATCTTGATCAATTGATCAAGTGAATGGCTTTGCATTAAGGATAGGTTATTTTCTAAATCATGCAAAAGGCTTAAACCAATACAAGATCAATTCTCTTCTTCTTTTTGGCATGGCAAGTTGTTGGAACTTGGTTCACTAATCAAGACTTCTAACTTGTGTTGTTGCCTATATTATTATTGACCGGCCTCAGATAGTTGTGACTTTTACATAAGTCCAATTATGATTGCTTAACATAGCGCTAAATTTTGCCTTATGGCACACTAACTACTAACACTAACCATTAACCATTAACATTAACTTTTTGCTCTTTACTTTTATGCAATTTACTATTCTTGCACATATTATGCATTTGCTTTTCTCTTTGCTCACTTGGGCACATGTTTATGTTAATGCCATTTACCTTTTGCTCACTTGAGCACATAATTGTGTATATACTATTGTGCTTGTGTTTTGTTTTGATTGTTGTGGACCAAATGCAAAAATGGACAAAATGGACTTAGTTTCTAGGACATTCCCTATGCAAAATTGGAGTAAAAGGACCTTAATGATGAAGATGGATTAGAAGGACCAAATTTCTAAACTCACTCTTGTTCATTCTTGATTTACTTCATGGAACTTTTGATGTGTGTGCTTTTGTGCTAGGGGATTCTATGAGAGCTTAAATTGAAGGACCATTGCCATGTTCATCCAAAGTGAAAGACACAAGATACATTGAGGATCTCTTAAGAGACTTGTTTGATTGCTTGAGCTTACTATTATTGTGATTGCTTATTCCAAAGGATGGGAGCTACTTGGATCATCAATATGATCTCAAGAAAGGAACTCCATTTGTGGTTTTGTTTCTTTATCCCTCATCTCTTGCATGCTTAGGACTTAGCCATTCTTTTTCTTCCCTCCACTCTAACCCAAGCCAAAACTTTTGTGCAAGCATTTAACATTTGTTTTCAAACATTAGAAACCTAAGCCTTATGCTTTTGACTTTCAAACTTTCTTTTCATGACACTTATTTTGAATTGAATCTTTAAGTTAACTTTGACCATTTTGTATATACTTATAATTGGTAAATATAACCCATTCAAATGTCTTTTTGTGGTTCCAATGGCCACATTCTTAATCAAATTTTTCATAACCTTTAGCTATTAGGTTTGAGTTATCCTTGAGGTAGATGTAATACTCACCTATATCCTTAGTGATGGACAATGAGTCTTCCATGCTTATTATAGGGTTAACCCCTCACTAGCATGTTGAAGTTATCCTCACATGGTGGATTTGTGGTTTTAGGTTGAGTTTTCTCCCTTGGATAACAAAAGACCTTAAGGCTTTTGGACCAATCAATTCACCAACTCATTTTGAGATTTTTACCCCGAACTACGAGGTTTTGATCCTAATCTTTTTTAAGATGGTACGTAGGCAATGGGTTTATCCATCCAAACACAAAAATGTAAATAAGTTGTATATTCTCCTCTCATCTCTTCAATCATGTTTGCACAAACAAATTTTCATAAAATAACAACCTCTACGACAAGTGTGAAAAGGGCTCCCTAGGAGTACCTAGGATGTTTTGGGTGCCTAACACCTTCCCATTACATAACCAACCCCCTTACCCAGATCTCTGTTTTTCTTTTACTAGTTTTTGTTAAAACTTTTAGGTTTTTGTTCGCTTTCTAACCATTCCTTTGGATAAATAGAAGTGAGGTGGCGACTCGACTTGTATGATTTACCTTGGATTTAGTCAATATTTCTAATGGTAACGAATACCCGCTACAAGAGTGTTGGTGGATTTTTATTTGTTGAAGGAAATAACATACAAAGTGTTGTTGGAACATGTGGGTTTTTATTTCTTTGCAGAAGTCGAATATGAAAGAAAAGCTTTGCAGAACCAAAACAAAGTGTTGGTGGAACATGTGGGTTTTTATTTCTTCTACAACTTTATTGGCCATGCCATTGATATTACAAAAGAAAATCTTTGCAGGACCAAAACAATCGAAAGAACAAACCAAAACAGGAGCATAAAAAGATCTATATGGAAAATAAAAGGGACATTGATGTAATGGATCTTACTAGTAAGGAACAAACTAGTGAATTTCCTAGAAAGAATCAGAGGAAGGCAAGAGAAAGTAGTGGATTACATAAGTAAATCATACATGTTATTCAATATATTGAGAACTTGATATCTTCTAGTGATTCAGACACAAACTCTAAGTTTGTAGATGCAACACGTCAATAGGAAAGAGTCCAAGAAACACACTTAGAGGATGAGCAAGTCAAAAATCAATATCTATTAAAGGATGAAAAGGAACACGATAGTGAGGGATTCAAGTTGGTTACCTCGAGAAAGGAAACAAGAAAAGCTAAGAACAAATCCATCACTGGGTTCAACCCTAGACCATTTAATCCTTGTGTTATGAAGTGCACTTTCTAGAATATAAAAGGTATTTCCAACACCTCTTCCAGAATGGCCCTAAAAGGTTGATTTTTGTCAATAAACCTGATATGGTGATGATTGTTGAACCATGGATGGAATTTAGTAAATTCTCTAAGAATTGGATGAAAAAATAGATCTCAAAATGTTTGCAATGAATGATAGCCAGGGTATCCTTCCTAACCCGTGGTGTATTTGTAAAGTGGAGCTTAATATAATTGTTTTGAAGAGTGGTTACCAACATATTACATTCACAATTGAGAATAACAATAAAACTTTTGGTTTTTTTATTGTGTATGATTCCATCAACTACATCACTAGAAGAAACTTGTGGAATAATCTTGCTCATTGCATCCCTTATACTCTTTGGTTTTTTATTGGAGATTTCAATTCAATTACTGAAGTTGGAGAATATCAAGGTGCCGACTCTTCTGCTATTGTTCCGATGGAAAATTTTCATGTTTGGTTAGACTTTAATCACCTCATCCATATCCCAACCCTAGGAAAAAAGTTTACTTGAACTAATGATATAAGGGACAAGGCCCTTACATAAAAAAAACTTGATACAACTATTTGTAAATTCAACTAGATAGACACTTTTTCTTCAACCTCTTGTCATACTATTATTAAAAATAAATCAAACCATTACCCTCTCCTTTTAAACTTCATGTTTAATGACATCAAATGTGTCTCTCAGTTCAAGTTCATGAACATGTGAACCTTGCACAATGATTGTAAAGATGTCATTTATCAAGCATGGAATATCAACATTAGTGGGTGGCCTATGCTCATCCTTGACAAGAAGTTAAAGTTACAAAAGGTAAAACTCAAAGAGTGGAACAAAATTTGTTTTGGTAATGTTCATGAAAATATGAAGAAAGCTAGGGAGGATCTGATCAGCATTTAGAATTCTATTGAGGTTCGGGATAACTCTGAATACCTTCAACTGCAAGAAAAAGAAGCCCAACTCAAGCTGTACGAGGTTATGAATCTTGAAGAAGCTTTTTGGAGGGAGAGTGCTAGAGTCAACTAGTGTATAAATGGTGATAGGAATACAAAGGTCTTCCACAGACACACATCTATCAAAAGGTCCGCTAATTTGATCAATTCTTTAACCATTAATGATGTTGTAGCAATTAACATGGACAACATTGAAAATCACATTCTTACTCATTACAAAAATCTCTTTAACAAAACCGATGTTTTGCAAGACAACGGGCTTGTGAATGAGACAATTCCTAATTTGGTCTCAAAAAAATCTAATAGGCTCTTCACTCTTATTCCCTCTGATATAGAAATAAAAGATGCATTCATGAACCTTAAAAGAGACAGTGCACCTAGACTTGATGGTTTTGGAGCATCTTTCTTTCAATTGTACTAGGGCATCATTGGTCAAACTATTATAAAAGATGTTACTTGGTTCTTCAAAGACAATTGGATATTGCCTAATTGCAAATCCAACACTATTGTGCTCATCCATAAATTTAAAGGAGCTAGCACAATGGATCACTATAAGCCAATTGTCTTTGCCAACTTTAAACATAAGATTATAACTAAAATCTTGGTTGACATACTCGTTTCCTTACTCCCCAACATTATTGTCTTGCTTCTGAAGCTACTAATCTTCTAAATAAAATGGCTTATGCTAGGAATGTGGCACTCAAAATTACATTTCAAAGGCTTTTGACACTCTTCACTGGCCTTTCCTTCTTAGGGTCCTTGAAAGGTTTGGCTTTGACTCAATATTTTGTAAATGGATACATATTATTCTCAACTCTGCATATGTCTCTGTTGATATCAATGGTAAGAAAGTTGGTTGCTTCACTTGTAATAATGGGGTGAGACAGGGTGATCCCTTATCACCTCTTCTTTTTTGCTTGATTGAGGAAGTTCTTAGTATAGGCATATCCAACTTGGTCGATTCAAGAGAAATCAAGTTGATCAGTGGTGCTAGAAACTGTCAAGTTCCTTTTCACACTCTCTTTGCTGATGACATTAAGGTCTTTTACAAAGGTGATATTAAATCCACAAGACCCATAACTAATCTCTTAAGAGATAAGCTGATTATTTAGGGCAACATTGCAACACCTTCAAATATCTCATATATGATGGGCCATGACTCATACCATACATATCTTATTGGCCTCTATGCTTGATTTTACAGTTGCCCATCCTCTATTTATCTGTCTGGGGGTGCCAATTTTCAGAGGTAGACCAAATACCAAGTACTTTTAACACATAGATGATAAATACAAAATTAAGCTAGCCACTTGGAAGTCTTCCCTCTTATCAATGACAGGTAGACTGCAACTTGTAAAATTTGTTGCTTATAGCATGCTTCTTCATTCCATCTAGATTTATGATTAGCCTGTAAAGCTCCTCAAGGACATTGAAAAATCGCTCATAAACTTTTTGTGGAGTGGTAGTATGGAAAAGAGAAAAACGATTAGCACAAGTGGTGTAAAACCATAAAGGACGGGGGCCTTGGTTTGAGATCCTTAGGTACTCTCAACAAGGCTATAAATCTAAAGAAATGATGGGAGTTTTATAATACTAGTAGTAGTTGGTCTGAGCTTCTAAAATCTAGAGTCTTAAGGAATGGTAGAACAATTCTAAACAACATCATTTCCTCTATTTGGAGTTGTATGAAGGGGAAATGTTCAACTGTTACTGAAAACTCATCTTGGCTCATTGGTAATGGTAAGGAAGTCAATTTATGGCTTGACTGGTGGTTTGGTCCTCCTCTAGCAACTAGGTACAATATACCCACCACTTTTTGTAAGCACTTGCAAGTTAAGGTTACTAGCTTTATTGTAGACAAGAATTGACCCTTGCCTCATAACCTTATTCGAGCTTTCCCTGACATGATTGAGCACATAGACAAGTGCAATATTCCTCTAGATGACAAACCTGATGCTAGAATGTGGAAGCATACTGAAATAGAATTATATCCCTGAAATTGGCTTATAAATTTTGTCATGGGTCACTGCAACAATGTTCCCTAGACCAAGATGACTTGGCACAATTCTATCCCTCATTCTAAATCTATTATTCTTTGGAAAATAATTCACAATTCCATGCCAATTGAAGATAATCTTCATAGTAGAGGCATTATCTTCCCTTCTCAATGCAACATGTGTCACAGGCAAAAACTACTCCTCGTCTTTTCTTCTAATGCAGGTTTACTTCCAAAATCTGGAATTGGATTTATAACATTTTTAACTTATAATTCACCATCTCTAGCCTAGTAGATCGTTGGAAAGTTATAGATAGAGGTTGGTCTCCTCAAGGCAATGTTGTTATCATGGCTGGAATGAATCTTTGCATAGCTGAAATGTGGTTCGCTAGAAATAATGCTAGATTTGAGGGAACTTCTACAAATTGGAAAACTTGCATCAGAAACATTGTTGGCTTAGTGAATTTGGTTGGAAACAACTCCAAGGTTTCAGGTAAAATCATCATGCCTGAGTTCACAATCCTTAAATCCTTCAACATCAACATCCATCCTCCAAAGATGAAAAGAAATATTGATGTATTATGGAAGCCTCATCCAATTGGATGGATCAAAAAATAAACTTGAGAATCCTCTTCTATGGAAGCCTCTTCTTTTTTAATGAATATTTATGGTTTTAAAAAATAATAAGGGGTAAAAGTAGGGGTGTTCGTGGTGTGGTTTGGGTGATTTTGAATCTAAAAATCATCTGAACCGCTAGAGAAAAAAGTTTGCAGTTTGGTTTGGTTCGGTTGACTTTTAGAAATAAAATAGAACCAAATCAATGCGGTTTGGTTGAGTTCGGTTGGTTCGGTTTTTTACAATTTTTTTATTGAATCATACATACACATATAGAGGACAATATAACTTTGTGTTTAGTGATTCATACATTACTAAATAACAACAAAACTCATCATATTTGGACAACAACTTCTCAATTAATATATAAAATTTAGATTAGACAAAAGTAAAATAATAAACATAAAACAATATCAAAAACCTTAAAATAAAACAAAAAAATATAAGAGATCAGAGAATATGAAAAAGAAAGAAAAGAAGAGATAAGAGATTAGAGAAGAAAATGTGTGATAAAAAATTGGAAAAGAGAGTAGTAACATAAAAATGAGAAGATGAAAAAGAAATAATATAATAGATTAGAGATTGAGGAGGAAATGGAGAGATGTACCTACTAAAGAATGCACGATATTGCTATGAGAGATTTTGAGAGGCTGAAATTGAAACCTTAAGTGTGAGGAAGAGAAAATTATTCGTAATCGTAAAGATATGGCATAATATCTTTGAGTTTGAGTTAAATGTGAGTTAAGTGAAGTTTGAGTTATAACATAATACAATTTGTAAAATACAAACTGCAAAATCAAATCAAACCATAATTTTATTAAAAAATAATTCAAACACATCGAATTAAAAATGATTTTCATAATTTTTAATTTGATTTAATTTAATTTATGGTTTTCTATCGGGTTGAATTGATTCTGATTCTGAATACCCTTTAAGGTACCAGGATAAATTCCCTCCCGTTGGCATGTCCACGTGCTTTTAACGTGCAATCTCACTTTGCTTAAATGGGTTGGTGTAAATCGTTACCTCTCTCTTTGGTTGGCTTAATGGTCTAATCAAAAGAGTAATGAAACCGACTCTATACGTTAATACCAACCTTTCTTTTTCAACTCTTTTAAACTTATTTACATTTTCCCACTTTATCCGTTACCCACTCTGAAAATCAGCAGATATTCAGCTCCTACTTAACTCCGTTTCTAATTTCAGCTTAATAATCTTTTCTACTATCTACTAGAAACTACACTAACCTAATATTATAAGGGACAAATAAAATATTACTTTTAGTTTGCAAGTTACTCCCTCGTTTTAGAATAATGTAACTTTAGCAAATAAAATTTATATTCTAATATATGTTGTTCACTTTTTCTATTGGAAAAATGTTTGCTATTTTTAAAGTGTTATCATTAACTATTAATATTAATAATTCTTGAAAAATGTTAACGAGTATTACGGGACAAGAGTTTAGAAATATATATTCTATTTAAAAATATTAGAAATTAAAATAATTTATATTTTTAAAGAATAAAAAATATATGGTTTTTAAAGATTTATATTTAATGCAATATCTTAAGGAGTATTTATAGGATACTCGGTTAGCATAATCTTTATTTTTAAAGTGTTATTATTATTTATTAATGTTTTCACTATATACATTTGGACTTATGTATTACACGGAAAGTTAATTTATATAAATCTATTTATTTAATTTTTATATTTTTATTTGAATGAAATTATCAGACATAAAATTAAACATTGTTTGTCATCTGACTGCCACATTATGCAGTCATAAATGTAAATAATGAACGTTGGATTTGTTTATGAGGAACTTATAAATTCGTCTTCTCAAGTTGAATTTTAAAGTTTAAATGTGAAAATATTAAAAATAATATTTATAATAGTGAAAAGTTAGTTTTATCAAATAAATAAAAAATAAAATAAAATGAATAAAAAACATGATAAATAAAAATATGATAAAAACATGTTCTTAAGAAAAAGTAAAAGGGACAAATAATAATAGTTTATGGGGAATTCATTTTGTCAAAAGAAAAAATATTTTATTTTTAATAAAATTAACATAATTTAAAAAATATGATATAGCTACTAGGAAAAAGTTATAAATTTATTTGGCAAGTTAATGTGGGGTGTGTGTTAAATTTATATTAAATAAGTAAAAAGTTAGCGAGAGAAATGTTAATTTCTATTAAACATTAAAAAAAATTAAATAAAAATAAGAAATACTTAAAGAAAATTAAAAGTTAGTAGAACAAAAGTTAAGTTTTACTAAATAATAAAATAAATATAAGAAGTTAAATGAAACAAAATTATTTTTTATTTAATACTGTGCCAAATCATTTTTTTACTTTTAAAAGAGAAAATTACAAATTCCATTTCAACATTAGGTAAGAAGTTCAGGAAGGAGAAAGATGAATGTACTAAAGTTTCTCACTCTAAAGTAGATGGAGGTAAGAAGAAATGGGACTCGGAAAGATTAGGAAGCAGCGTGGAAGAAGGGGAAATTACTATCGTTTTCTTTATTGAGTTCCCAGAATACATGAGAGATAAAGAGTTATACTGTGTTTTCAAGGAGTATGGGGAGATCGATGAGGTTGCTATACCACCTAAGAGGGATAAAAGAGGAACGGAGTATGGTTTTGTTTGTTTCTTCAATGTTCGAGATATCCGACTGCTTGTAGTTAAGCTTGACAATATCTTCATCGACAACAAGAAACTTTATACTAATATCCTTAGATTTCAGAAAAGTGCATTGGATATTTTCCTCAAGGCTGATAGTTTGGACGAAATTTTTTAGAGAAACTTTGTGGCTAATATATCAGGACAAAGTCAACGTGAAGGGAAAGCCCTTGTGGAGAAGAAAGCTTATGGTTCAGTTCATCATTCTAAGAACATGGGTAGAACTTATGCTGAAGTCGCCATCAACAAAGCAGTAGAAGTTTCGGCTCAAGAGGTTAAGAAAGCATCAATATCTTTCAACGTTCTTAAGTGTGACCTTAGGCGCTTTGATAGAGCTTTTACGGGGAAAGTTAAGTTCATAGGCTCCACATACAACATCCAAAATTTGTTTCACGTTGAAGGCTACTTCTCGATGAAAGTTACGCCTTTGATGGCTAACTTATGCCTCCTAGAAGAATCGGATGAATGAGAATTAGAGGCGCTGATGTCAGATGCATGGGTCTGGATTAAGCAATGGTTCATTGAGGTAAGAAGATGGCGAAGAGGCAATGTCGATCCTGAACGAATAAATTAGTTAAAATGTTATGGTGTGTCGTGTCATGCTTGGTCTTTACCTTTCTTTGAGTTTTTGTCTTCCATGGTCGAGAAGTACATCTATTATGAAGAAAGTACATGTAATCATACTATAATGGACGTGGCAAGCGTGATGGTCATAACTAATGTTGACATGTTGAACAATGAATCTTTCAACATCAACATTAACAATGATCTTTATTGAATCAGAATGGTAGAAGGCACTCAGGGTCTCACGGGGGTATCTAATCATTTAGAGGCATACGAAGGTCAATGGAGTCTTGGATCATCTTCAGATGCTAAAGATAGACAGTCGGTGTGGAAGGAAGACGACGAGAAGGAGTTTGGTGAGGGCGACATAGAGGGTGCCTGGTTTTGAGACGATGAAGTTGACGGGACATGGAAATTTCCTGATAAGGAAATGACACTGATTTTTTTAAAAGTAATATGATGTATAGCGTTTTAACTAGTCGTATGAAAAAGCAACAGATGGATGGGGATAAAGATGATGCGACTAGTTCTGGTTCGAGAAAACAAGGAAATGTCTAATCATGTTGGGAATTCATGCGGTGTTGAAAAGTCTAACAATTCAGTGGCTCCCCTACATGTGTTTGTCTTGATGGCTGTTTTATGGAAGTCAACGAGGCCCAACCTTTAGGGTTAGATCCAAGGTTGAAACCCCAATAAGAAGGTACCCAGGTTTTTCTAGATCCATGTATTTTGTTGGCCCAAAAAGGAATTAAGGAAAATAATAATCCAAAATCAGGTTCAAGGAATAGCAAGAAGGTTAGGGCTATGAAGTTCAAAAGTGTAGATAATTTGGGGGAATTTCTTCCTTCCTATTTCTCTATTCTAAGGCGTGAGAATCCCATTCATAATGAAATTGTTCCTAATCATTTGAAAGATCAAGCTTCGATTTCTCAGTCCTTCAACCTGGAGTCTCTTTATCACATTGGTCTGCCTTGCCATGCGACTTCAAAATCTTCTGATGTTAAATTTTCAGGTGGATCAATTTTGTGTTGTGAATCGTTGGCTGAATTTGATGTGGTTAGGTGTAACTCTCACCTCTGGTCCAACGTGAAATCTGAAGTTGATAACAAGGTGTGAAAGATTATTCAGAAACTCAAAATTTTTGGTGCCTGTAATAAGGAGTTGTATGAGGAAGAAATTAGAAAGATGGAAGCTAGAGATAACAAATGGAAATTTTTTAGGGAGAATACTAAATTGGGTGTTCAATGAATTGTTTTTCTCTCAACATAAGAGGAGGTGGAAACAAGGTGAAGAGGCGAAGAATATGCAACATTGCCCAAAAAGATAAAAAAATTGGAGACCTATCTCAGTCATACTTGTATTGATTCAACTGAAATTAATACCAAAAAACATTTAATTCATGAAAAATACCAAAATTAATCCAAAAAATAATTTTAATTCAAAATATGGAAGAGGAAAATATTTAAATATTTTTGGTGAATGTCTCATATTATTTTAGATTAGAAATGAAATTAATATGAATTAAACAAAATAAAGGAATTAAATGGAAATTCAGAAATAGAATAAAATAAGGGCCATCAGATCTCCCTCATTAATTAAGGTGGAATATCTGATGGCCATGCGCGCGCGTTATCCACGATAGACCAAGTCAAACGTGTCACACCAATGGTAATCAGAACCAAGGGCCAAGATTAAAACATTTTGAATGGATCAAAGGGTTGGGAACACGCCAACACGCCACCGGAGCTAGGGCTCCAGTCATCTTCTCCGGTGAGCCTCATCGGACTGGATGACCATCAACCATCACCAAAATGAAAAAAAGGACATGATTTTAAAGAAAAAAATGCTCAAGAGCTCGAATCTGGCCTCAATTCTCTATAATTCCAAGTATATTGAAAGATACAGGGATTTGAATTTTGAGGATCATGAACTGAGTTGCTTCGGTTGGACCTCAAAGCAACTCAATCTTGTTTCCTACATTGGTAGGACTTCAACAAACCAACAATCAATCAAAATGGATGAAAAATGAGAGAGAATCGAAGAAGAAAAGTTTCTAAAATCTCACCTTCGAGGAGCTTAAAATTAGCTTGATCTTTCTTCCAATTTGGCTTGGCTTGACTCTAGAAGCTTGCAGAAGATGATATTGATGATTAAAAAGCTTGGACTCTTCGAGTTTCAATTCCAAAACAAAGTGAGAATTGAAACTCGATTTCTCAAGAAATCTTCAAGATTATCCTTTCATGGAGTTTAGGAGAGAATGGGGACGAATCTTGGGCAAGATGATCCATTCTGATCACCAAGGGCATGTATTTATAGCCATATTCATTGCTTTTCACATACTTTAAAAATTGGCTAAAATTGGAAAGGTGAGATGCATGCTTGCATGGGCGTGTTATAGGCCCATGAGATGATGTAATTAGGTCCAAAAATGATCATGAGTGCTGCTGAAAGTATAACATGAAGCCATGCATTTGTAATTGAGAAGTGATCATGAGATTCATCCAAATGGAACCATGAAGAGTAACCATGTGCAAGTCATTCAAACCTTGTCCAAATCAAGTGATTTTGGATTTTTTTGGAAAGGTTAGATTAAGGGGAACACCTTTCATGTTGAACACTTTTTCATTTGAAGCTTGTATCATGATTAAATTTGAGGTGGAAGTTTGGGAAATCAAACATAATTGAAAATTTTCTAAGTACCAAATCAAATATCAACTACTTCCACCTTGAATAACTTTTGTTATGAGCTTAAAATGGAAATATTTCCTTCATCAAAGTTATAGCTATTTCAATCCTCTTCAATTTGGTAAGAAATTTAACCTCATTTGGATTTTTCATGAAGGAGTTACGCATTTTAGAAGTTGAGAAAAATTGCTTGTTCAATAGTAATGGCCCAAAATGACCTATAATATTTCCTCTTGGAACATGCCAATGAAAGTTGAATTTTAAATTTCTCAAAGAATAAAGGTTGGAGAGGACATCTTTAAATTGATCATGAAACTTTGATGGCCTTCATCTCATAAAAATTGAGCAAGTTATGGTCCTAGGAAGTTGACCTCCTAACTAGGGCACAAACAAAATGACCTATAATCTTTCACCATAAAAAGTGACTTTACAAGAAAAAATATCTCTTGACCTAAACATTAAAGTTGTTTCTAATGTCATAAGGAGTAACTTTTATCATGTAATCATTTTTATATGACAAACATTGTAGGAGATGGGGTCTAGGGAACCCCAGTTTTGACCAGTTGACTTTCTCTGGTCAACCGCCTTGAACCAACTTGCAAACTTGAAGTTATCTTGACCTTTGAGACTCATGGAGGATCATATATGTATAATATGATGTAATATGAAGTATACATTGATATATTTGATCAAATGTTGAAGAAACCTGCTAAGAAAGTCACACAAGATACCTAGATGAATATGGGTTTCCAAGGCAAACAAGCTTCAAACTCTTGATGATTTCTTGATCCAAATGATAAATGAATAACATGGGGACCCATATATGATGTGTAGAACCAATATGAACCATCACTTGATTGATCTCTTGCACTGAGGATCTTAAACCCTAGATATGAGCTTGATGAGGCATTGGTGAATGCACACACTACCTATAAAAGAAATAAAGCTATACATAGACATATTTTTGATATTTTGGTTAGTAAACAAAGAAAAAACAAAGTATGATACAATCAAATGTGCTTGGTGATCTCTCCCAATGCAAACCCAATGAATGAGGGGTAAAAAGGATGCCAAGGTGTGATCCCAAAGCCAATGCAAATGAATGAGATAACATGAGGGATCTTAGGGTCAAAATTGGGGTCTTACAGATTCATGAGGTTGGGGCAGTGACATCAACTCTCCATCAAAACTTAAAGTTTGTGAAGAATGGGAAGTTAGTGATTGTGGGTGGCGAGCAGGCCATGTTGGTGAGTCATCTCTCTTCATTTTCATACATTGATGCTGACGAAGCTGTGAGAACTCCATTTTAAGCTCTTTCTGTTGATGATAATCTTGTTAATAAGAATGGGGAATCCATGATTATTTGAAAGACGCAGAATAAGTGATGGAGAATGGTCAACCTTCTAGATGGGGACAAATTTTTGAACTTGCTGATGTAGCGGGGTATTTGTTACCTTTAGATTTATTGACTAAATCAAAAGTAAATCATACAATTCGAGTCGCCACCGCACTTCTATTTATCCAAAGGAAAGGTTAGAAATCGAACAAAAACCGAGAAGTTTTGTCAAATCAAAAAATAGTAAAAATGTCAGAGATCGGGGTAAGGGGTTGGTTATGCAATGGGAAGGTTTTAAGCACCCAAAACATCCTAGGTACTCCTAGGGAGCCCTTTTCACAATTGTTGTAAGGTAGATTGGTATTTGTGAAAAATTCTTTGTGCAAACATGATTGGGGGGATGAGAGAAGAATGTACAAATTATTTACAATTTTTGTGTTTGAATGGATAAACCCACTGCCTACGTACCATCTTAAAAAAGATTAGGATCAAAACCTCGTAGTTCGGGGTAAAAATTTCAAAACAAGTTGGTGAATTGATTGTTCCAAAAGCCTTAAGGTCTTTTGTTATCGAAAGGAAAAAACTCAACCTAAAACCACAAATCTACCATGTGAGGAGAGATTCAACATGCTAGTGAGGGGTTAACCCTATAATAAGCATGGAAGTCTTATGGTCCATCACTAAGGACATAGGTGATTATTATATCAACCTCAAGGATAACTCAAACGTAATAGCTAATGTTTATGAAAAGCTTTGCAAAAGTGGCCATTGAAACCACAAAAACAATTGAGTGAGTTATGTTTACCAATGAAAAGTATTTACAAAGTATGGTCAAAGTTGACTTAGAATTCAATTCAAAATAAGTGTTATGAAAAGAAGTTTGGAAAATCAAAATCATAATGCTTAGGTTTCTAATGTTGAAAACAAATGTTAATGTTTGCACAAAAGTTTCGGCTTGGGTTAGAGTGGAGGGAAGAAGAAGAATGACTAAGTCCTAAACATACAAAGGTGAAGGAAGAGAAATAAAACCACAATGGAGATCCCTTCTTGAGATCATAGTGATGATCCAAGTAGCTCCCATCCTTTGGAATAAGCAAGCAAATAAGCAAATACTCAAGCAATCAAGCACACAATCAAAACAAGCTCCTAGGAATCTTCCAATGGCTTTTGAATCTCTCAATTTGGATGCTCATGACAATGGTTCTTCTGCTTGGCTCAATGTTTGGGATCCCTAGCATAAGAACACACACATCAAAAAGTTCCATAATGCAAACAAAGAATGGACAAGAGTGAGTTTAGAAATTAGGATCCTTTCAAGTTCATCTTCAAGATTAAGCATTCTAAAGGCATGAGGCCTAGTTGCTCTTTGACTTTATTTCTTCTTTTATAGCATTCTAAAGGCATGGGGCCTAGTTGCTCTTTGACTCCATTTTGCATAGGGAATGTCCTAAAGTCTAAATCCTTTTGTCCATTTGCATTTGGTTCACAACAATCAAAACAAAACACAAGCACAATAGTATATACACAATTATGTGCTAAAGTGAGCAAAAGGAAAATTGCATTAACATAAACATGAGCTCAAATGAGCAAAGGGTAAAAGCAAATGAATAATATGTACAAGGTATTAAATTGCATAAAGTAAATTGCAAGAATTAAATGACTTGAATTAAAATTTAATGGTCAATAGTTAGTGTTAGTGTGCCATAAGGAAATTTAGCGTTATGTTAAGTAATCGTAAGTGGACTAATATAGTAGTCACACCTATCTGAGGTCGGTCGATAAAAATATAGGCAACAAACACAAGTTAGAGACCTTGACTAGTAAGCCAAGCTCCTACAACTTGCCATGCCAAAAGAAAATGAGAATGATCTTGTATTGATTTAGGTTTTTTGCTTGATCAATAAGCAACCTATCCTTAATGCAAAGCCATTCACTTGATCTTTGATCAAGATGAATTAGATTTGAATCAAGGAAGGTTAAACCTCCCATATATCAAGGCTAACCACCAATCTTTAACTCATTGATCAAAAAGAAAAAAAAGATGAAGAAGAAGATGAATAAGAATGTACATAAGTTTAGATTCAAAAGAAGTAAGTAAAGTACATTGACCAATGATAGATGGAATCAAGGTTAAACCATAGTAAACAGAAGCAAAATGAAACTTAGAAGTCAAGAAACAAATAAAATAATTTTGGTATTTTTCAAAATTAAAATGATACTTGAATTAAAATAAACAATTAAAGGTCAAACTTAAAATCCATTTCAAATCAACTTTGAAAAGTCCAAATGGATCATCCTAAGTTCAACAAGGTCAAGCAAAGTTTGACAATTTTTTTCCAGCATTTTTAGAAACCAGAAACTATTTTTAAACAATTAAAAATGAATAAAAAATAACCTAATTGAACTAAAATCTCAAATAAATCTCAAATCAATTAATAAATTGATGAGAATATTTTTCATAGATTCATCATCATTCAAAGAGGTTAAGAAAATATTTTTATATTTTTTGAATATTGGAAAATGTTTAAAATGAATTAAAAATAACCAGAAAAGAGAAAATTCACAAAAAATATCAAATGATAAAATAAAAAATATTAAAAACCATTTTTAGAAACTAGAAATTAAAAGGAAAATAATGCAATTAGTCCCATATTTTTTGGAGTTAAAATGAAAGAGTTATGATTTTTTGAAATAAAAGGAAATAAACAAAATAAAAGTGGAAAATAAGAAAATAACAAAAATCCAGGCGCGTTGGATTCATTTCATTAAATGACCTGGCAGATCCAAGGGCTCTCAGCGCGCGCTTACCATATGCCTTAGTCAACTGAGACACACGAGGCATTAAAAAAAGTCATAACAAGGAAAGGTTGAGATTAGATCTGGAGATCAGATCCAAGGGTCCACATTCAATCTGGAAAAGAGACAGTGGTGTACACCACCGTCTTCTTCGACGAGCTTGAAGATTCCAGTGAGAGTTGCCGTCATGGAAAAATTAACCAAATGAAGCGATCCTCATATCATTGGAAAGCTGGGGTGATATACATCACCCCTGTATCATTGGTTTCTCCTCTAGACTCTCATATGAAGAGAAATCAGAGAGAGAAAATCATGGTGTTCAATCTGAACTTCATGGATTTGCAAAATTAAAGACACAATTCAAACGCCTCTGATGAGAGGACTTCAGCCAAGCCAATAAACACAAGAAATACGCAATAATCAGTGAGTCTCGATTGAAAAAAGTTTGAACATCCACCTCTAAAATGTAGATCTATGGAGCACGATTCTTCATTAATCTTGCTTGCAGTGTGCTCTTGAGATGAAGATGAAGCAAGGCCGAGGAATTTTAAGTTCAATAATCAACCAATAAAGTTGAAAATTGGATCTGAAATTTTGAAATGAAAGAGAGAAATTCCTTTAGGTGAGGTTTTGGATTCAATTCTGCAGCATCTAAGGCGCCTTCTGTAACACCCTTCTAAAATACCCCAAATATTTAATAACAACAACAAATATATATCAGAGTAATTATGCACCAAGGGTGTCACACAACACTTCACACATTTCACCATAACATTCAGTCATGCTCCTTATTTAATTCAAAATAAACATTTCTTGCATAACACGCAGCGGATAGAGACCAAATCGATCATTCAACATATGTAATACATTACATGTAAAATTATTCAACAAGGTAAAACATCCCGTCCCGATGTTACATCTATCAGAGCATGACCCACTAAGGAGACTACACTAGACTCCAAGCACTAGCTTCTACTCAATCACTGCTCGTTACCTGAAAAATAGTTGTAAGGGTGAGTTCCTCAATCGATATAATAAGCATTATAAAATATCATGCAATATTAAGTAATTTAACACGTTTCATCACCCAAATCAGATTACACATTCAGTAACGGCACATCAACTCAAATATCATACTCAATGCCAACAAAATGCAACTCAAATGAGACTCGACTCGTCATGCATGTGGTACCATTCGGAGTAAAAACTCCCAACTTAAAATCATTGCCATTTTATTGGGCATCAAGGCATAAGCCTTCAACTTTCAACTTAAAATTTGCCAATCCAGGCCAACGTGGTGTGAGCAAAGCTCCGACTTAATGCATATGAATGTACATGGCATACACGACTTTGAAATTCCGACAACATAATAATAATAGCAACACAACGATGTTTTCAACATAATCAACTTAAAATCAACTTTGGCTCACCAAGCCTGCAACTCAGTATTTTTAACAACTCTTCGTACACGGAACAACTTAACAACTCAGTCATATTTGTATCGACACTTCATAACATAAACCCAACCAGATTTCTGATCAACTCACTATAATATTACTACATAACATAACTCAATCCCTACTATGTCACACACCGGTATAGGCCAATCACCAATTATGTTCACAACATTAAAATATCAATTTTTCTAATTTCCAACAATGTTAACCGGTTAACGCCCTGGGTTAACCGGTTAACGCAGGACAAAACACACTTTCTGGCAAAACGCAACAGTGTTAACCGGTTAACGCCCTGGGTTAACCGGTTAACGCAGGCAAAACAGCACATTTCCACAAAATATAACAGTGTTAACCGGTTAACGCCCTGGGTTAACCGGTTAACGCAGACAAAACAGCAGTTCCTGCGCTAACACAAGGCAGAATGCAGAGTTCTCCGCATTTTCCGCCGTTGGAGGACTTCCGGACCTCCGATTCAATTTCCGTAAAAAGCTATACGTTCGGGGGAACACGACTCACACAATTACGGACTCAATTACAGCTTTAATACAACTTATTCATCACAATATTTCAGCATTCAACATCCCAATTAGGGTCACTTCAACGGTTTATCACTACCCATGACATGTTAATCTATAATACCCATTAAACGACGATAAACCCCCCTTACCTGAGATAATCCGGCAATCTCTAAGCTTCAAGCTTTTCCGTTCTTCAACCTTTGCTCTCTAGCTCTTCCTCTTTGCCCTTTCTCCACTTTTCACCTTTCAGCGCTTCTCTGTTTCACGTGAAAACTCTTTACCAAAAAATGAAAACCCTTTTCTCTTATTCCAACTTATATATTTTCCACTAATTATTATTCCAAATAATAATAATAATAATAATCCAATAATTCAATTTATTTAATTAAATTAATAAATATATTATTAACTTAATTTAAATAATTCTCTTATTTTATTCGGGGTGTTACAACTCTCCCCCACTAAAAGAGTTTTCGTCCTCGAAAACATACCTCAAGCAAATAACTCTGGATAAGACTCTTTCATCTGACTCTCCAGTTCCCAAGTCACATTGCCACTTGCTGGTCCTCCCCAAGCTACCTTCACTAAGGCAATCTCTTTACCCCGCAACTGCTTCAACTCTCGATCCTCAATCCTCATAGGCGATATTTCAACAGTCAGGTTATCTCTCACCTGTACATCATCTACTTGGATCACATGCGACGGATCATGAATGTACCTCCTCAACTGAGACACATGAAAAACCTCATGCAAATTCGCAAGTGACGGCGGTAAAGCGATACGATAGGCTACCTCTCCTATCCTCTCCAAAATCTGATAAGGACCAATAAATCGAGGTGTCAACTTCTTTGACTTCAAAGCTCGACCAACTCCAGTTATCGGAGTAACACGAAGAAACACGTGATCTCCCTCTCGGAACTCAAGTGACTTCCTCCTCTTATCATGATAACTCTTCTGACGACTCTGAGCAATTCTCATCTTCTCCTGAATCATCTTAATCTTTTCTGTAGTCTGTTGAACAATCTCCGGTCCAACCACAGCACTCTCACCGGACTCATACCAACATAACGGTGTCCGACATCTCCTACCATACAAAGCTTCAAACGGCGCCATACCAATGCTCGAATGAAAACTATTGTTGTAGGTAAACTCAATCAAAGGTAAATAACAATCCCAAGCACCTCCCTTTTCCAAAACACAAGCTCTCAAAAGATCCTCTAATGACTGAATCGTCCTCTCAGTCTGACCATCAGTCTGCGGGTGATATGCAGAGCTCAATCTCAGTTTAGTTCCCAAAGCCTTCTGCAAACCTTCCCAGAATTTCGATGTAAATCTAGGATCTCTGTCCGAAACAATACTCGACGGAATACCATGCAAACTTACAATTTTCTCAATATACAACTCAGCTAATTTCTCTAACGGATAGTCCATTCTGATCGGAATGAAATGAGCCGACTTTGTCAATCTGTCAACAATCACCCAAATAGCTTCAAAATTCTTAATTGTCCTTGGTAAACCAGAAACAAAATCCATACTGATACTATCCCACTTCCACTCTGGAATAGCCAACGGTTGCATTAGCCCAGACGGCTTCTGATGCTCAACCTTTGACTTCTGACAAGTCAAACAAGAATAAACAAAACTCGCAATTTCTCTCTTCATTCCTGGCCACCAAAATAACTTTTTCAAATCATGATACATCTTCGTAGCTCCAGGATGAATACTCAACCCACTACGATGTCCTTCTTCAAGAATACTCTTCTTAAGTTCGGTAACATTCGGAATGCACACCCGACTACCAAATCTCACAACACCATTCTCATCAACTCTGAATTCGCCACCTTGACCTTAATTCACTAGAGTCAACTTATCAACCAAAAGCACATCGGATTTCTGACCCTCTCTGATCTCATCCAGAATACCACTTGTTAACTTCAACATTCCCAATTTAACACTATTGTGAGTACTCTCACACACCAAACTCAAGTCTCTAAACTGCTCAATTAAATCCAATTCCTTAACCATTAGCATAGACATATGTAATGATTTCCGACTCAATGCATCAGCCACTACGTTTGCTTTACCCGGATGGTAATTCAAACCAAAGTCATAATCCTTCAGAAACTCTAACCATCTTCTCTGTCTCATATTCAGCTCTTTCTGATCAAACAAATACTTTAAACTTTTATGGTCACTGAAAACCTCAAATCTTGACCCGTACAAGTAATGCCTCCATAACTTCAGAACAAACACCACAGCCGCCAACTCTAAATCGTGCGTCGGATAGTTCCTCTCATGAACCCTCAGCTGTCTTGAAGCATAAGCTATAACCTGCTTATTCTGCATCAACACGCCACCCAAACCCAACAATGAAGCATCACAGTAAACTTCAAATGATTCCGACGAACTCGGTAATATCAGAATAGGAGCAGTAGTTAACCTTCTCTTTAACTCTTGGAAACCTTCTTCACATTTTGAGTCCCAAACAAACGCTTGCCCCTTCCTAGTCAACATCGTCAATGGTAACACCAACTTAGAAAATCCCTCAATGAACTTCCTATAATAACCAGCCAAACCAAGGAAACTTCGAATCTCAGCAACAGACTTCGGAGCTTCCCACTTAGATACCGCTTCCATCTTAGAAGGATCAACAGCAACACCACCTCTTGAAATCACATGACCAAGAAAACTTACCTCTCCTAACCAAAATTCACACTTGGACAATTTAGCAAATAACTTCTTTTCTCGTAGAACTCCCAAAACCACTCTCAAATGTTCAGCATGCTCTTCTTCAGATTTCGAATACACCAAAATATCATCAATAAACACCACAACAAACTTGTCTAGGTACGGATGGAAAATCCTATTCATATACTCCATAAATACTCCAGGCGCATTAGTCACACCAAAAGGCATTACAGAATACTCATAATGTCCATACCTTGTTCTGAAAGCAGTCTTCTGAATATCCTCGGTTTTCACACGGATCTGATGATACCCAGATCTCAAATCTATTTTGCTGAACACATTTGCACCAACCAACTGATCCATCAAATCATCAATCCTCGGCAAAGGATACCGATTCTTGATCGTCACTTTATTCAGTTGCCTGTAGTCCATACACAGCCTCATAGTACCTTCTTTCTTCTTAACCAATAGCACTGGTGCACCCCACGGTGACACACTCGGACGAATAAATTTCTTATCCAACAGATCTTCCAACTGACTCTTCAATTCAGTTAACTCAACAGCAGACATACGGTACGGAGCCATCGATATCGGCCTAGTACCAGGTACCAAATCAATCGAGAACTCCACTTCGCGCTCTGGCGGTAATTCATTCACCTCTTCCGGAAACACATCAGGAAAATCACACACCACGGCTAGATCGCCAATCACCAGTTTATCTTTAGCCTCCAAAGTCGCTAACAGCATAAACAACTCTGCCCCATCAGCTACTTCCTCATTCACTTGCCTTGCTGATAGAAACAAACTCTTTCCCTCCTCAATCTCAGGAAAGACCACCGTCTTATCAAAACAATTGATAGAAACTCGGTTAAACACCAACCAGTTCATACCCAGAATAACATCAATCTGCACTAGTGGAAGACACACTAGGTCCATCCCAAAGTCTCTACCAAAAATACTCAAAGGACAATTTAAACAAACCGAAGTAGTAGTCACTGAACCCTTCGCAGGAGTATCAATTACCATACTACCAAACATCTCAGATATCTCTAACTTAAGTTTCACAGCACAATCCAAAGATATAAAGGAATGAGTCGCACCTGTGTCAATAATAGCTACAAGAGGAAAGCCATTAATATAACACGTACCTCGGACAAGTCTGTCCTCACTGGAGGTTTGAGTTCCGGTCAATGCGAACACCTTTCCAGTCTGAGATTTCTTTGGCTTCCGACACTGACTTCCAATATGCCCTTCTTCGCCACAATTAAAACAAATCATTTCCTTGTGCTTGCAATCAGCTATTGCATGACCAGTCTTACCACAGCGAAAACACCTCTTTACTTCAGCAGTGCATACATTACTCTTATGACCAGCCTGACCACATTTGAAGCAAACTATACCAGCAGGATCACCTCCCCTACTAGTCCTCTGAGCCGGAGCAGCTCCTTGCTTCCCTTTTCCCACTGGGGCATCATACGGCTTGCCACGGTTTTGATGTTGCTTGCCCCTGCGGTCACTGACAATCTTGTAATGAGCATTATTGTCTTCTTCAAATATCCTGCAGCTATCAACCAATTCAGTAAAAATGCGTATCTTCTGATACCCAACAGCCTTCTTAATTTCAGAGCGCAGTCCATTTTCAAACTTGATGCACTTTGAAAATTCAGCACCAGCACCAGTGTAATGAGGATAAAATTTGGACAGTTCCACAAATTTCGCAGCATAATCAATGACAGACATGTTTCCTTGCTTCAGCTCAAGGAACTCAATTTCCTTCTTACCACGGACATCTTCCGGATAATACTTTCTCATGAATTCCCTACGGAATACATCCCAAGTAATGACTTCACCTGCCACGGTCAACCTCTCGTGAGTCTCTAGCCACCAGTCATCAGCTTCGACTGCTAGCATGTGAGTACCATACCGAACCTTCTGAGCTGGAGTGCAATCCATAACACGGAAGATTCTCTCAATCTCTTTCAACCATCCCAAGGCTGCATCTGGATCATGCTTCCCTGTAAACACCGGCGGATTCTCTCTCTGAAAAGTCGCCAAGCTACATGATCCAGCATCACCACCAGCATTTGGCAAGTTCTGCACAGCTCGTGCCATCGCTTGCATTGCGGCAGCCATTGCAGCGTCATTCCTTCCAGCCATTTCAACTTATCAATACAACACAACTTAAAAGTTAGATTAGTAACAATTACACAACTGTTAGACAGTAACGACACGACAACTGGCCGGACAGACCGACCTGCTCTGATACCACTAATGTAACACCCTTCTAAAATACCCCAAATATTTAATAACAACAACAAATATATATCAGAGTAATTATGCACCAAGGGTGTCACACAACACTTCACACATTTAACCATAACATTCAGTCATGCTCATTATTTAATTCAAAATAAACATTTCTTGCATAACACGCAGCGGATAGAGACCAAATCGATCATTCAACATATGTAATACATTACATGTAAAATTATTCAACAAGGTAAAACATCCCGTCCCGATGTTACATCTATCAGAGCATGACCCACTAAGGAGACTACACTAGACTCCAAGCACTAGCTTCTACTCAATCACTGCTCGTTACCTGAAAAATAGTTGTAAGGGTGAGTTCCTCAATCGATATAATAAGCATTATAAAATATCATGCAATATTAAGTAATTTAACACGTTTCATCACCCAAATCAGATTACACATTCAGTAACGGCACATCAACTCAAATATCATACTCAATGCCAACAAAATGCAACTCAAATGAGACTCGACTCATCATGCATGTGGTACCATTCGGAGTAAAAACTCCCAACTTAAAATCATTGCCATTTTATTGGGCATCAAGGCATAAGCCTTCAACTTTCAACTTAAAATTTGCCAATCCAGGCCAACGTGGTGTGAGCAAAGCTCCGACTTAATGCATATGAATGTACATGGCATACACGACTTTGAAATTCCGACAACATAATAATAATAGCAACACAACGATGTTTTCAACATAATCAACTTAAAATCAACTTTGGCTCACCAAGCCTGCAACTCAGTATTTTTAACAACTCTTCGTACACGGAACAACTTAACAACTCAGTCATATTTGTATCGACACTTCATAACATAAACCCAACCAGATTTCTGATCAACTCACTATAATATTACTACATAACATAACTCAATCCCTACTATGTCACACACCGGTATAGGCCAATCACCAATTATGTTCACAACATTAAAATATCAATTTTTCTAATTTCCAACAGTGTTAACCGGTTAACGCCCTGGGTTAACCGGTTAACACAGGACAAAACACACTTTCTGGCAAAACGCAACAGTGTTAACCGGTTAACGCCCTGGGTTAACCGGTTAACGCAGGCAAAACAGCACATTTCCACAAAATATAACAGTGTTAACCGGTTAACGCCCTGGGTTAACCGGTTAACGCAGACAAAACAGCAGTTCCTGCGCTAACACAAGGCAGAATGCAGAGTTCTCCGCATTTTCCGCCGTTGGAGGACTTCCGGACCTCCAATTCAATTTCCGTAAAAAGCTATACGTTCGGGGGAACACGGCTCACACAATTACGGACTCAATTACAGCTTTAATACAACTTATTCATCACAATATTTCAGCATTCAACATCCCAATTAGGGTCACTTCAACGGTTTATCACTACCCATGACATGTTAATCTATAATACCCATTAAATGACGATAAACCCCCCTTACCTGAGATAATCCGGCAATCTCTAAGCTTCAAGCTTTTCCGTTCTTCAACCTTTGCTCTCTAGCTCTTCCTCTTTGCCCTTTCTCCACTTTTCACCTTTCAGCCGCTTCTCTGTTTCACGTGAAAACTCTTTACCAAAAAATGAAAACCCTTTTCTCTTATTCCAACTTATATATTTTCCACTAATTATTATTCCAAATAATAATAATAATAATAATCCAATAATTCAATTTATTTAATTAAATTAATAAATATATTATTAACTTAATTTAAATAATTCTCTTATTTTATTCGGGGTGTTACACCTTCAGGTTGGAAAATAGTGAAGCTGAGCATGCTTATTTATAGCAAAAGGCAAGGCAATGCATGAGGATTTCATGTGCATGAGTGATAAGGGCCTCCATGCATGGGCCTGTACAGGTGCATGGAGGGCCCAAATCCTATTGATTTGGTAAGCTTAACATCAGTAAAATAGTTTTGGACGTGCAGATGTAAGGGAATTGGAGTGTGCATGGAGTTTTCAAATAGTTTCTAAGAATGCACATGATTCTTCATATCTTCGAAAATGCATCTTCCCAAAATAAAACATGGCCTTGTGAGTAATGGTTGGAAAGGTATTGACATGAGGATCAATTGTTATGTTGAACACAAGTACATTTGGAGTTGGGAAATTGATGAAAATTGGTCATAACGTTCAAGGTGCAAAACATGTGCATGTGAAAATTTCCAAAATGGACCAACTTCAAGCCCTTCTGTTTCAATGATGAAAGCTTCAAATGGCAAAACCTTAAACATAAACATTGTGAATATTTTAATGAAAATCAATTTGGACTCAAATTTTGCATCATTTGGATTTTTGATGAGAAAGTTATGGGCACTTGAAGTTGGACTTTTTCACATTTCAATGCCTTTGGTCCAAAGTGACCTATAATGTTTTGCATTATCACTTGTATTTATTTTAGAATTATGAAAATTTGTTCAAAATAAAAAATGAAGTAGACATCTTAAAATTTCCAATGCATTTGATCCCACCTCAAAATCATGATTAATGAGTGAGTTATGTCCTTGGGAAGTTGACCCAAAATTAGGGTTTCAGTCAAAATGACCTATAATGTTTTGAAATGGATGATGACATTACAGGATTCAAATGAATTTCTTATGAACATGAAAGTTGTTAATATGGCTCTTAAGAACATTGTTTCTCTTGGGGTCATCTCTATTTGACAAACACATTAGAAGTTAGGTCTCAGTGGATTTCAAAATAGTCAGATGAATTGACTGATCAACTTCTCAACTCCATACCTCGAACCTTGATGAATTGATGATTAAGGACACCTAAATAAGCTCAAATATGCATGGAATGATGAGTTAAAGAACTTCCCTTTATTGTATTTGATCATGGGTTGAGGTTGCTTCATGAGCAAGGCATCGTTGATGCACAGATGAATTAGGGTTTCCTTAGGAAACAATCCTCAAGCCCCTTGGTTTGCTTTGATCAAATTGACAAATGGAGATACTAGGGAGGAATATATGATGATTGAGAGCTTTGTGAACCATTTTCATGCTTGCTTTCACTTTCACCTGGCCATTCTTTGAGCATAGGGACCTCCTAGGAGCCTTAGATCTTATGACTGCTCAAGCTACAAAACAAAACAAGTTAGTGACATATTTTTGTGCTTTTGGTTAGTAAACAAAATGAGAAAATCAATAACATACAATTCAAGCATGCTTGGTGATCTCAAACCAACTCACACAAGTTCCCACCCAAAGGTAAGGAGCCAAGATGCTATGATCCTTGAGGCAAGATGCAAATGCAATGATATGATGCCATGAGGGATCTTAGGGTCAAAATTAGAGTCTTACAGATGCCCCTATTTAAGGTCATTCTAGCCCGAGATATGAAGGTTAAAATCTTCGTCTCGACGAGGTAGAATGGGCTTAAATAATAACAAAGAGACGAATTTTGGTCCCTAAGAGACCTCATGATGCAAATGTATGTATGCAAAAGTTAATGCTCTGTGGGGATATGTGTCCACAAAGGAAAAAGAAATCTGGAGATACTGAAAATCCATATGAGTAATACACTCATAGATGGGACAGAGACTCTGGGGAGTAAAGGGGAATAAAATGCGTGAGCAGGTCACAACTTAAAATTGCTGAGAGACACAAAGGGATTCCATGAAAATAAATCAATGGAAAAGACTCGAGCTGACGCCGAGATGCATGTATTGGGGAATATGCCAATACAGTGAAACTATCCACAAAGGATACTTCGAATAAAAATCTGGACTCAGGCTGGGAAAATCCACTAATGGACTCCGATGGGGAATGTTCAAAGAGGACTCAACTGAGGAGACAAATGAGGTATTACTGGTTACTGGGTAATAAGCTCAAAGAGATATGTGATCAAAAAACTGGTATAAGGGTGAGAGAACAACACGCTCAGGGAGAATGAGTATCTAAGACCGGTATAAGGGTGAGAGATATCAACCATCCAAAACATCTGAGGAAGACCTAAAAAGGTATATTTTAACTCAGGGAAATCTGACTCCATAGGGGACGAAAAGTCATAATAGGGAGCAGAAAGGAAGGAACACCAGGGATACCGGTTACTGGGCATATAATAGGTGACCAACCAAAACGTGAATTGGGGAATATTTCCAAAACACTTATCATCCGAAAGGAGTGCTGAAAAAGCAAACTCGATTACAGGATGGACATTTGATTCCATAAGGAAATACGAATCTTACTCGACTGGGGAAGAAAAAGACTTCAACCGAAGAGCGCATGAGATATATTATCTATTACCGTCAGAACGTAGATAACATACTCACATGGAAGATTATCCACAACCGATTACTAGGTTAATAAATGATAAATCGACCGAAAAGAAAGGACATCGGGATACCGAATACTGGGTATAAAATGATGACCAATCGGGGGAGAACGGTCATTACCAATAAAAGGGTAAATGACAGATGACTCGCTGGGGATAAATTTCTTTGTCAGAGCAATTATCCAAGAGATATATCACCGGTTACTGGGAGATACACTCAAAAATGAAGGAAAATCAATACCGAATATTAGATAAAGATAACCGACAAGGAGGGGATTACATCTACCGGTTACTGGGTAGAAAACCACAAAAGAGAGTAACTGTCATCGGTTAGGATGAACAACAAGGGTTAACTCTGCAAGGGGATAAAATGGGGTTTACAACTACCGGTATGAGGGTAGAAAACCACAGAAAGAGGACTTACAACTACCGGTTACTAGGTAGAAGGCCACCGACTCCGCCGGGGAAAAGATGGACAATTACTGGTTACTGAGCAATCATTCATCTAAACTACGGGGAAGCGGCAAGGGAAATAACGAGGGGAGTCAATCTAGGAACGAACTAGAGAGACACAATGAAACAAGACTCAACCCAATGTGGATATAACTCAGGGGAGAAATTCCGTCCCGATACATATTTTGGGAGGAAACAGAAACAATAATCATCCACGAGGACATAACTCAGTGGGGAATATGGAAGAAAGGATAGAGACTTTCTGCCTATGGGGCTGACTCTATATGGAGAGATCAAACACCAACATCTGCTTGGGGAAACATATATCACCAAATAGCAGGAGACAACAAACAAAGATATATGGTAAAGAATGCAACATGAATATCTGAATGTTAAAATTATGCATGTATATGCATGATTGATGCTGACAAACAGACATATCTAACACAACCAGGTCCAGGAATCAATGGACAAACATCCGGTACTATATCTCAAAAGAGAAAGCCAAGCCCAATGGGGAAACTCCTAATCTAATGGGGGCAGAAGATACCAGGAACACCAATCTCTGCAGGGGATCAAAGCCAATGCTGAGAATCAAAGAGAGTCACTGCCGGGAACAAAGACTACTTCCAGGGAAACAAGCAGGATCACTGGGGATCAGAGACTATTGTCGGGAATAAGTAAGGGATCACAATCACCAAAGTTGGGGATCTTCCAATCGAGCGCAGAGATAAGGATAAGATCAGACAGGGAAGCAACCACTAGGGATCTTATCAGGGAGTGATGTAGAATTCTGTGGGGAACCACCACCAAACAGAAGCACATCCAACAAATCACCTTCTAAACACGGAAGGGAATATCTCTGCTACGGAGAAGGAGAACCAGTCACTTTGCTGGGGAAGGAATCAACAAATCTTCCTCAGAAGTTCCAACGCCAAAATTGCAATCAGGCAAAGTCTCGGTTGGGGAATCTACTCAAACACCACTAGGGAGCTTAACACAAGTAGGATCCACTGTAGAAGTAACTCTACTGGGGAAATTATCGGGGAGAAAGAGGAATCTCTGTGGGGGACAACCACCAATCAAAAATTCCAAAACCCCCATATTTCCTCACGTTGATGGATAAATCATCTCTGCCGAGGAGAAGAGAAACACCACTCCGTTGGGGATAGAAAATAAACATTTTCATTACCCACTATGCTCAGGAGGAATCAACAAACAGGCTCTGATCAGACAATTCCTACTGGGGAAACACTGCTGATGACTGAACGGGGAACAACCTGTAGGCAATCAGCTAGGGATAACCTGCTGGTGGCCGTACTGGGGGGGGGGGGGGGGGGGGGGTTAAGATGGATCAACCCTGCTAAGGTTGAACAAGAGACAAACCTGCTGGAGATCAATGTAGGCGAATCCACAAGGGATAAGCTACAAACCAAACATTGTTGAGAATTCCACTCATGCTGGCGATTTCCTGCTCACTCTGCGGGAGAATTCCAATCTGAATAAGGGAAGACCAACTTCCTCAAAAGGATAGCATATCAATTTATCAATTTATAAGGGATTTTAGATCAATCCACACAAGGGATGACAACCAAATAATTGATAACACAAATTCTAAATCCAGCCTCACTGGGGAGCTAGAAAACTGAGACCGAACTCCAGACTCTCTGGGGATTTGGTGATGCTTAACTTTCTTCTGCGCTCACGGATGAGACAACCTGAAAGATAATGAAGAGGATACAAGTAAGCTGAGAATATGAACAAATGTCTTACCCTTTTGGAGATCATACTATCCTTGGGAGAGCACTGAAGATGTCCCAATTATCCTTTTTGTCATTGTGAATGTTCACTTTGTTTAAAAACAAATTATAAAAATTTTATTTATTTAAAACAATGATATTTATCAATTAAAACATGCAAATATTTGTCAAACAGAAACAAATAAGAATGCAAAGATTTGGATAAAGGCTCAAATTTATTTGATGGAATGCTAGTCTATAAATGGCAAGACTCTATGGATCTTTACAGATTTGAAATTGGTGATATATATTGGAAAAGGAATACATTGAACATAATGACCATTTCTCCACCAACTCTGAGTCCAATGTAGTTGAAGCTTCAGTTGACGATGACTGAGCGAAATTCTTTGACAGAAGACAGCTGTAGAACAAAGTCTTGTCAGAATGCAGTTACTTGCCAAATCCCTAATTTTTGCCTAGATTGCCCCAAGGTGAGGTACTCAATCTAGCGAGATATATATTCATTTTTTATGTCTCTAATTTTTTCCTGGATCGCCCTTTCGGGTTTTCAATCCACCAAGACGCTCATTTTTGCCTAAGCTTCCCTTTCGGGTTTTCAACTTAGCAATCTATTCTGTTTTTATTTTAGGCGAAGTATTTCTTGACTGCATCTGAATTCACAGGATGAGTGAAATCCTCCCCATCCATAGTTGTAAGTATCAAAGCACCGCCTGAAAAGGCTCTCTTAACAACATATAGACCTTCATAGTTTGGAGTCCACTTGCCCCTGGAATCGGGTGCGAAAGACAAAACTTTCTTGAGCACAAGGTCACCTTCTCGGAACACACGAGGCTTGACCTTCTTATCAAAGGCTTTCTTCATCCTTTACTGATATAACTCACCATGGGACATGGCAGTTAATCTCTTCTCTTTAATTAAGTTCAACTGGTCATAACGACTCTGAACCCATTCAGCTTCAGTCAACTTGGCTTCCATCAAGACTCTCATTGATGGGATCTCCACCTCTACTGGGAGCACAACCTCCATGCCATAAACAAGATAGAAAGGGGTTGCCCCTGTTGAAGTGCGGACAGATGTACGATAACCATGCAAAGCAAAAGGCAGCATCTCATGCCAATCTTTGTACGTAACATCCATCTTCTGGATAATCTTCTTGATGTTCTTATCAGCAGCTTCAACAACCCTATTCATCTTGGGTCTATAAGGAGAAGAATTATGATGTGCTATCTTGAACTCGCTACACAGCTCTTTCATCATCTTCTTGTTCAAGTTAGATCCATTATCAGTAATGATCTTATTTGGCACACCATAGCGGCATATGAGTTAATTCTTGATGAACTTCAGAACCACCTGCCTGGTCACGTTTGCATATGATGCCGCTTCGACCCACTTGGTGAAGTAATCAATTGCTACGAGAATAAATTTGTGACCGTTGGACGCTTTCGGCTCTATCATGCCAATCATGTCAATTCCCCACATAGAGAAAGGCCATGGTGATGAAATCACATTCAGAAGTGTAGGGGGAATATGAATCTTATCCGCATAAATCTGGCACTTATGGCATTTCTTCACATATTTGCAGCAGTCAGACTCCATTGTCAGCCAATAGTAACCCGCTCTCAACATCTTCTTAGCCATGGCATGTCCATTGGAATGAGTACCAAATGAACCCTCATGGACTTCAGTCATCAACAGGTCTGCTTCGTGTCTATCCACGCATCTGAGCAAAACCATGTCAAAATTCCTCTTATAAAGCACATCACCATTGAGGTAGAAACTGCCAGATAATCTCCTCAAAGTCTTCTTATCTTTAATAGATGCCCCAGACGGGTAGATCTGACTCTGAAGAAAACATTTGATATCATAATACCATGGCTTATCATCTTTCACTTCTTCCACTGCAAATACATGAGCTGGTCTATCCAAGCGCATCACAGTGATATTGGGGACTTCATTCCAGAATTTCACCACAATCATAGAAGCAAGTGTAGCAAGCGCATCTGCCATCCGATTCTCATCTCGAGGAATATGATGGAAGTCAACCTTAGTAAAGAAAGTTGAAATCCTCCTCGCATAATCTCTATATGGGATGAGGCCAGGCTGATTTGTCTCCCATTCACCCTTAATCTGATTAACAACAAGGGCCGAATAACCATAAACATCAAGATGCTTGATCCTAAGATCAATACACTCTTCCAATCCCATAATACAGGCCTCATACTCCACCATATTATTCGTGCATTTGAAAGTGAGCCTTGCTGTAAAAGGAAAATATGTGCCCTGAGGAGTAATAATCACTGCTCCAATACCATTTCCATATTGATTTACAGCGCCATCAAACACCATGCTCCATCGAGAACCAGGCTCTGGCCCTTCATTGAGCGTAGGCTTATCGCAATCTTTCATTTTCAAATACAGAATCTCCTCATTTGGGAAGTCATACTGAACTGACTGATAATCCTCAATTGGTTGATGTGCCAAGTGGTCAGCCAAGATACTACCTTTAATAGCTTTCTGAGCTCGATACTCAATATCATACTCAGACAACAGCATCTGCCAACAGGCAATCTTCCCCGTTAAAGCAGGCTTCTCAAAGATATACTTGATTGGATCCATTTTGGATATCAACCAAGTCGTATGATTTAACATATACTGGCGTAAGCGCTTAGCAGCCCAAGCCAAAGCACAACATGTTTTCTCAAGCATTGAGTATCGAGACTCACAATTAGTGAACTTCTTACTCAGGTAGTAGATAGCATATTCTTTCTTTCCTGATTCATCTTACTAACCAAGGACACAACCTAGTAAGACCCCAATTTTGTCCCTAAGATCCCTCATGGCATCATTGCATTGCCTCAAGGATCATCGGACACCTTGCTTCCTTCCCTGTGGGTGGGATCTCTTTGAGAGTGGTTCTTGATCACCAGGCATTCCTTGCATTTTTATATCATTGTTTTTCTTTTTATCACTAACCAAAAGTACAAAAATATGTCATCTAACTTTTGTCTTGCAAATGAAGCAATAACAGGTCAAGGAAATTAAAGGCATTCATTGAGCAATAAATGGTGGTCATTCTTGAGATTTGGACCCCATAATCATTCACAAGAGTTCATATGAGTTATGATGTCATTTTGAAGCAAAATCCCAAGTGGTAGAGGCTTGAATCTCATCAGAACATTCTCAGATCATCTGAAGACCTAGAAAGTCAACTGCAAGGTCAACTGTGGATTTGGAGATGGGAAGTGATTAGAAATACTTCATTCATGTTCAAACAAGTCTCATTTGACATTTCAAATACTCACATTGAAGAATTTGAAGTCAGGTAAAAAATTTCCAAAAATAGCAAGTGACCTATAATTTGAACTTTCCAAAAATGGAAAGATTTTGGACCAACTTCAACTCAAGATTACATCATCAAGAAAGATTCAAATGAAATTTTGTTAAACATGAAAGTTGTAGATCTTTCTCTCCCATTTCCAAAATGTCCAAGATCATGAGCATATGATGTGTGGTTAAGGAGATATGATCAAATCATGGCAAAGTATGCATGGGACTTCAAATGAGCATAACTTTTCAACCAAAGCTCCAAAACAAGTGGTTCTTTTTGCAATGTTCTCCTCTTGACTTCTAATTTCCAAATCATGCATCACATTGCATGAATTGTCATCACATGATCACTTGTTAATCCATTGGCTTTTTGGAGGGAAATCCCAAAATTCAAAAATGAACCATTGTTTGAACTTTTTGCCATTACCATTGGTCTTAAAAATTGATTTTAAGTGAAAATGAATGAAATTCGTGTACTGTTCACACATGCATTCCATGCATGGGGGTGAAAATACCATTTTGCACATACACTCCACAACTTGTTAATCACCTTTGGCTTTGGCTTAAACTTGATCTAAACATGATTAGTAGGAGGTATATAAGGATAAGCATAATTGTTTTCAGCATTAAGAACCATTTTTCAGATCTAGATCCAAATTTCTCAAAACTTTTTTCTCAAAAATTTCTTCCAATTTCTTCATACAAGAACACTTTCTCTTGATTGATTCTTGATCATGAAGCATTGTTAAGTAAGATTGGACGTGGAACTGAAGGAAACCATGCCATATTGAAGCACACTCGAAGCTTGAAGCATCCATGGTGATTTCAAATTCTGTTGGATTCGTGTGCAATTGAACTTCAATCTCTCCTCCAATCATTTACACAAGCATCACAGAGAAGTTTTTGATCATTTCAAGTCTTAGATAGCACGAATTCCAGTTTCTGCACTTCAAGAGGTTACAATTCGAACTTCTTATTTTTGAAATCCATGGCCATGTTATTATAGATCTAAGTATGCTGATGAGTTTGAGCTTTGAATCGTGTGATTTGGTGCTGTTTTGAGCTAGATATGCATGATTGAAAGTTTGATGTTGATTTTTATTTCCTTCGATTTGGCTTTGTTATGATGAATTATGTTGAAATGATTATGGATCTTTGATCTACGTGGAAAATACTGCATGATGTTGTGCTTGATTTTGATTTTTGGACGTGTTTTGAAAAATCTGGAAAATCCAGATGAAGATCATGATGATCTTCATCTTCAACCTTGAATGTTCTTCATTTCCAGAACCAGCCACGGTTTCGCTACCAATTAGCTACGAAAATTTGAATTAGCTACGAAATCCTTTGGCGCGCTAGGGTTTAGTTAAAACGGTGTCGTTTTAAGGCGCGCGCTACTTTTGAATACGTACTGACTTCGATTCCTGGCTGTGCAATATTTTCAAATGCTTCATCATTTTCCACTTTCCCTCCTATTTTCACACCTTAGCTCCATTTTGATTTTTAATTTTTTCCTTAACTTCAAAAAATCATATAAAATAGAAAAATGCATCAATTTCACTCCAATTTTTTGCACAATGCTCCTTGGTTTGTCTACTTTTTTATCATCATAATTTCCAAAGTTGTGCTTGGCTGGATTTTATTTTGTGCTAGGATGTTTGAGTACATGTCTTGTTTTGACCTTGCCTTGCTTATCACTTTGTGAAATGCTTGGTTCTTATCCAATGAATGTGAAATTTTGCATGATGAAACTAGACACATTGCTTGACATTTTGGTTTTGGTTTGGAATTTTTCTCAATTACCATTGTTGTTTTATGATTGTGCTAACTTGGTGTGACAATTTGTGTCACACCTTTGCATGTTCAACTTGTGCCATGTGATTTCCATACCAAATGATCTCCAATGCTTCTGAATTTTTGTATGTTGATCATGTTATATGTCTTGAATGTGCATGAATTTTTCCAGATTTATTTGAATCATTTCTGTTTTGATTTGAATTTTTCATTCATGTTGATCACATATGAGCTTTAAAATTGCCTTGAACTTCTTTTGATCATGAAATACTTTTGGTGAATGATTTTGATGTGAGACCTTTTGGAATGTGTCAATATGTGTTTGAAGTTGATTCATGTTAAATTTCAGCTCCTGTTTTAAATTTTTTCTCCATCTTTGACCCTAGGCTTTGACCTAGTGGTTTGTTGCTTATGTTTGAGCTTTGATTTCAGGTTGAACATCCAAGTTCCATAGTTGATGATGCTTCATCATTTGAGTATTGATGTTTGCTTTTGATTACTAACATTTGTGTGTTTTGTAGGTTGATGCTAACTCATTTGAGTTTGCCTTCTGGCTTACACATTTTTGTACATTGGGATTGTCTGTTGCTTATTAACTGTTGTCTATTTGTCTGAGTATTGTACTGATTTGTTTAGTGTTTCCACAGGTACTTAAGTTGCTTTAAGTTCATTGTGAACTTTGCTTTGCTTGGTTTCTTAACCACTTAGGTATAATTTCTAATCTTCATGTAGTCTGGAAGACCTACTATTATTGGTAGGCACCTGTCTGAAGTCCTCCTTAAGAGGCAATGCTTGTGATTGTTTAATTTTGTGCCAAGCAGGAAAAGTTCTCTTATGAGGCAATTGGAAGATAAAAGAGATGTGTAATCCATCTCCTGCTACTCAGTGTGTCATTCACTTTGCTCACACAATGTGTTGATGCATTGTGAATAAAAACCCAAGATCTTATAGAGTCAATCATTTGTGGAGAAGAGTTCCTACTTTCTGAACTCCCACACTTTCCATTGATCAAAGCTCTCCCTGACCAGGGATAAGAGCTATGAGGCACACCCCTCATCTCCATTTCATCTGCTTCACCCTAACTCTCAATGTTAGGGTTAAGAGCTCAAAATACCCCATTCCAGTTGGCTGTAAAGCCTAACCTTGCTTGAGCCTAATTGATTGTATATAGTGTGTGCTAATTGACTTGTTTGTCTGCTTACTTGATTCATCTGTGCATGTTTGCTTATGTGTGCTTTTGTGCATTTACCTTCATTACTGGTATATCATTTCATGATCATTGTTCATATCTTTGTGACACTTTGTTTGTCCATTGAGGAGTCAATTGTAAGTCCAGTTATTGGCAGTTGTTTCCTATGATCTGGTGGGATTTGGAACTAAGACCATTCATTGGCATTCCTTTCCTTGGAGTCGAGTGTAAGACCATTTATTGGCAACTTGTTTCTTCTTGCTTATTGCATTTGTTATTTGTTTCTTGTGAGGAGTCAATTGTAAGTCCAGCTATTGGCAGTTGTTTCCTAAGATCATTCCCTGGAGATTGGTATAAGTCCATTGATTGGCATCTGGTATCCATGTTTCTTTTTGCTTTGGGAGATTGGTATAAGTCCATTGATTGGCATCCGGTATCCATTTTGTTTTGGGAGATTGGTATAAGTCCACTGATTGGCATCCGGTATCCATTTACTTTGTCCATCTGTTACTTGCATTGTTGCCTATTCCAAAAGAAGCACTTGAATCATCTACATATGATCTCAAGAGGTGAACATCTAAGAAGTTTTACTTCCTAACCCTCCCACTTTTGTGTTTCCTTAAACCTCCATTTGCATGTTAACCCAAGCTTGAAAACTATTGTGCAAACATTTTCATTTGTTTTCAAATTAGAAACCTAGGCCTTAAGCCTTTGATTTTCAAACTTCATTTTCATAATACTTCCTTTGAATTGAATTCTAATCATATCTTGACCACTTTTGTGAATAATCCTAATTGGTTAATTTCACTCACTCAATTGTTTTGTGGCTTTGTCCATTCTTGATAAGTTTTCATACATTAGCCATAGGTTTGATTTATCCTAGTTGGTTGATGTTAATATCACCTTTTGTCCTTAGTGATTAAATTGTAAGACTTCCTTGCTTATTATAGGGTTAACCCCTCACTAGCAAGTTGAAGCTTTTCTCACATGGTGGACTTGTTGTTTGTATAGGTTGAGTTTTCTCCCGTGGATAACGAAAGACCTTAGGGCTTTTGTTTTAAAATCAATTCACATACTTTTGGAAATCTTTTAGCCGAACTACGGCATTTTGATCCTTACCTTCCATGGAAAGGTACGTAGGCAACGGGTTCATCCGTTCAAACACAAAAATAATAACTTGTATATTCTTTTCTCATCCCTTCAATCCATGTTTGCACAATAAATATTTCATAAACAAATAACATTTCGTACAACAAGTTGTGAAAAGGGCTCCCTAGGAGTACCTAGGACGTTTTGGGTGCCTAACACCTTCCTATTGCGTAATTAACCCCTTACCCAGATCTCTGATCTTTTCATTAGTTTTCTATGTGTAAAACTTCTTAGGCTTTTGTTCGCTTTTTAGCCATTCCTTTGGATAAATAAAAGTGCGGTGGCGACTCGATTCTTTGTATGCTTTGCTTTTGATTTAATCAATAAATCATAAAGTGACGAATACACCGCTACACCATTGAGTCTTCAAGAACAGTCAAATACATAATCAAGGGTCTCCCTTCCACAGGTGGAGACAGAATCGGAGGCTCGGACAGATACTCTTTAATACTGTCAAAGGCCTTATGGAAATCCTCGGTCCAATCATGACGCTGATCTTTCCGGAGGAGCTTGAATATTGGCGCACATGTGGCAGTAATGTGAGATATAAATCTGGAAATATAATTCAAGCGGCCAAGAAAACCTCGGACTTGCTTCTCAGTTTTGGGAGTAGGCATCTCTTGTATTGCTTTGACCTTGGCAGGATCAACCTCAATACCTCTCTCGCTGACAATAAAGCCCAATAACTTGCCAAAACGGACTCCAAATGTACACTTGTTAGGATTCATACGAAGCTTAAACTTCCTCAAATGCTGAAAAAGCTTCAATAAGTGCTCTACATGTTCAACTTCAGTTCTTGACTTCGCAATCATATCATCAACATATACCTCAATCTCCTTGTGCATCATATCGTGAAACAAGATAGTCATAGCGCGTTGATACGTGGCTTCGACATTCTTCAAATCAAAGGGCATCACTCGATAACAGAATGTTCCCCAAGGTGTGATGAATGTTGTCTTCTCCATATACTCGGGTGCCATTTTGATCTGATTATAACCGGAAAATCAGTCAATAAATGAGAAGACATTGAATTTAGTTGTATTATCTACCAACATATAAATATGTGGTAGAGGAAAATCATCTTTCGAACTAGCTTTATTCAAGTCTCTATAGTCCACACAGATTCAGACTTTTCCATCTTTCTTAGGCACAGGCACAATATTGGCCACCCATTGAGGATATGTAGAAGTCACCAGAAACCCCGCATCAATTTGCTTATGAACCTCCTCTTTGATCTTCACTGTCATATCAGGATGAGTCCTTCTGAGCTTCTGCTTTACAGACACACACTCAGGCTTCAAAGGCAGGAAATGTTGCACGATATTAGTATCCAGACCAGGCATGTCTTCATATGCCCAGGCAAAGACGTCGACATATTCTCGTAGCAACACAATAAACCCCTTCTTTAGACACTCTTCAAGGAGTGCCCCAATCTTCACTTCACGAACACAATCCTCAGACCCCAAGTTGACTGTTTCCAGATTCTCAAGATGTGGCTGAATGATCTTCTCTTCATGCTCAAGTAGACGGGTAATCTCATCAGGAATCTCTTCAACATCATCTTCCTCGGCCTCAAATACAGGGAACTCAAAGTTGGGAGATGGTGTTGGATCATTATGTTCAATGGGTTTGATCAACCTGCATAATGATTTTGGATATAAAAGAGATTTTAGAATTCAAACAAGGCAAATCATTATGCAGATGAAAAGATTGATTTTATTCTATTTTTTAGGGTTTAATGTGATCACCAATTTCATGCAAAAAGCAAAAAGTGAAAATAATTTGGAAAAACAAACATTTAACATGAATTTATTGAATGAAATATCATTGTATTTATGGACCAACAATGTCATCACTTCTCCTTTTGGCATGGGAGAAGGGTTTTTAAACAAAAAATTAACATTACGTTGACTTATGAACAACTGTTGGAACATCAATAATGACCTAGTTATTGCATACCCCTCCAGGGATGACAAAGTTGCCAGAATCTTCCTCTGCATCCTCTTCCACAACAACGACAGCTTCTTGATCTTTGACGGTGTAGATAAAACCACCACTCTGAAACAACCCATGCTTGTTGAAAGTTCCTGAAGAATACCCTATGCCAGCCCCGGATTTATTGTCTTCCAGCTTGATCATTTGTCCTAAACCAGTAGTTGTGCCATGCTCAACGGCCAACTTCGCATCATTGTAGGACGCAAATGAAGAAGTTCCTTTCTTAGAAGGCTCAACAATAGACAAAGTTAGCATAGAGATCTTTGATGGCGTTTGTAGAAGGTGATCTACAATATTGTATTCACTCCTCTTGATGAGTCCCAACATCTCATCACAATCCTCTTTCATCATGCCATTATGGCCAGTAGGGACAGGAGTTTTAACAGCAGCGACAGGTCTATTAACAGCAAGTGCCGGATTCAGAGAAGCAGCAGAATTCCCCAAAGGACGAACAACACTATCAGCAACATCAGCCCTTCTGGTGTCAGCCTGGGGTTTCAGCGGAGCCGAGAAAACGCGACCACTACGGGTTAGGCCACTAACATCAGTGATATTAACAACAGAAGTGAAGGGTAGAGGCACCTTCTCCCCATCTTCCAATGCCACAACATTATAACGATAGGGAACAACTTTATCAGAAGAATATGGCACAGGGCCAGCTGGCTTGATTATGAGAGTAGGAGAAGCCTTCTGCTTGCTGCCATCATACCGGATGACAATAGGCTTAGGTATCCTGAATACTGGTGATATCACATTAACTTCATCATCCTCATCGCGATTCTGAAGTATTTCAATTACACCTTCATCCAACATTTATTGGATGTCTTTTCTAACCTGACGACATCCTCTCTCATTGACAGTGCAAAAACGACATCTGTCATGGTCGTGCTCGTAGTGACTGTATCCACACAACAGTCTGTGCATCTCGACCAAAGATTGTCGGATATTGCTGACATATCAGACCTTATATTTACCAGGGCAACCCTGAACCATGTTGACAGCAGATTTCCCATGCTCGAGCAATGGGTTCTTCTTGACGTTAGGACCTACGTCCTCAAAAAACAATATACCGCTCCTTATAAGGTCTTGAACCTTGGTCTTCAGCGGATAGCAGTTCTCCACATCATGTTCGGGAGCACCGGAATGATAAACACAATGAAGCTCAGGCTTATACCACCACTGAGGGTTGGTAGGTATAGCAGGTGGGTCACGTGGAGTGATCAATTTCCTTTATATTTCATAGAAGGATATAGCTCTGCGTAGGTCATGGGAATAGGATCAAAACTGACCCTCTTTCTATCATAGCTTGTATTGGTCTGATTATTGTTTCGAGGCTGGTAGGCCTGCTGTTGAGGACGGTGCTGTTGTTGTTGATACTGTTGATGTTGCTGTTGCTGGTTATGATGCTGATATTGCCGGTTTTCTCTGAAAACAGGTGCTATATGAGCCACCTGGTGCTGGTTACCGGCAGGACGCACGGTCTTCCTCTTCACAAAGGGTCTTCTGGATTTGATATGGGAGATCACAACATGTGCCTCACCATCTTTCTTCTTCCTAAACGCCCCATAACGTTTGGCAGAAGAGCCTTCTTCTCTAGTCAGGCGCCCTTCCCTGACTCCTTCTTCCAGACGCATCCTCATATTCACCATCTCGGTGAAGTCAGAAGGAGCGCTAGCAATCATCCGCTCGTAATAAAATGAGCTCAAGGTCTTCAGGAAGATCTTGGTCATCTCTTTCTCTTCCAGCGGACGCACAATCTGTGCAGCTAATTGTCGCCACCTCTGGGCGTACTCCTTGAAAGTTTCCTTATCCTTCTAGGACATGGCCCTCAATTGATCCCTATCGGGAGCCATATCAATATTATATTTGTATTGCTTGACGAAAGCTTCGCCAAGGTTGTTGAAGGATCGAATGTTTGTGCTGTCCAAACCCATGTACCATCTCAGGGCGGCACCAGACAGGCTGTCTTGGAAATAATGAATGAGGAGTTGATCATTGTCGGTCTAAGTCGGCATCTTTCGTGCATACATAACCAGATGGCTGAGAGGGCAAGTATTTCCCTTGTACTTTTCAAAGTCAGCCACTTTGAACTTTATAGGGATCTTGACATTTGGAACCAGGCAAAGCTCAGCAGCAGACTTGCCAAAGAGGTCCTTCCCTCTGAGAGTTTTGAGTTCCTTGCGAAGCTCAAGGAATTGATCGTTCATAGCATCCATCTTTTCATACACGTCTGGGCCCTCATACAGCTCAGAGTGATAAATGGTGTCGTCTACTCTCGGCATAGTATGCACGACCGGAGGTGGGACAACAAGGACCGGGCTAGATGCTGTCAGAGAAGCAAAAGTTGGGGCGAGACCCTCAGGAATAACATTCACGGGCATCCCCCAGGGAAACCCGGCTGGCATAGTAGTAGGCGCAAAGTGGGCATTGGCAGCAACCACTGTTGAGGAGGCAATCTCAGAAATGACTGTCCTCTAGGGAGGAGTTGAAGGCGTTGGAGTAGACTGGCTTTGGGTGGCCAAGAAAGACTCCATCAGGGCAATCAATCTTACCACTTCCTCCTTGAGTTCTCTGTTCTCTTGCTCTAGGTGATCCATTAGTCTTGAAGAGTTGGCTCTGGTGTAGTACCAGTGCGTCAGCTTGTCTTCAAAATAAATGAAGAACAACAGAGTTGGACCACTGAACAAGAAGCCTGGAGCAAAACTTGCTTATGCACATGATGCATGCAATGCTTGTACATATGATTTATTTTTTAATCAAAGGAACTTTAGAGTCCTATTTGCAAATATTGGAAATATTAATCATTTAGACGTATATGGAAATATCATATCAATAATATCTGGAAAATATTTTACACCAAAGAAGTACAGTCTTGGTAACAAAATAATATAAGAGAGAAGGAAAATGAACATCCTATGGAACCCTAGAAACAATCGTCCAAAGCTCTCGAGACCGGAAGATAAGCTGCACGAAGCCTCTTCACCTCTCTCTCATAGGCTGCCTCCATATCTACTTTCTCCTTGGAGAGTCGATCGTACTTCCTCTTCCAAAACTTGGAAGACTGAGGAAGAAGAGAAGTCACCACATCATCAGGCTCGTCGATAACCTGATGCTCAAGAAACTCTATTAATGCATCTTTATCTCTAAGCTGTTGAAGTAGCTCCTCTCGTTCACGGATCCAAGCACGCGAACGGTCTTCGTCTCTCAACTCCTTTACTCCTTGGTCAGGGAGGGTTGAAGGCCCACCCATAACCAAAGGTGTAGGTCTCGGATATTCATAAGGCATAAGGTACTCAAAAGCTCTCCTCCTCACCCACGAGGTATAGGGTTCCAAAGCGATACAGTTCTTCAGACCAAGCTCTTTCCTTCCCTTCTTATGAATCTTGCGCCAAGCGCGGACCATCATGCCCTTCAAGTTTTGGGGATCTTTACCCTCCTGAAAGAATACACCTTCTAACAAAATGTTATTAGGTTTATCCTTTAAGGGGAACCCAAGTTGACGACGTGCTAAAATAGGGTTGTAGTTAATCCCACCACATGTACCAAGAAGAGGCACATTGGAGAATTCACCATAAGAGTCAATAATCCGCACACCATCATATACACGGTTGTACCAAAAGATATCATCATTAGTGAGAGACATAAGTCTCGTGGACCACCGTAGAAATCCTTTATTCTCCTTGAAGGCGATCGTCTGTGGCAAATGCGAAATAAACCACTTGTACAACAGAGGCAAACAACACACAACGGTACCACCACCCTTTGTATTCCTCATATGCATAGAAAAGTATGTGTCACCCAACAGAGTCGGAACGGGATTAAGAGTAGAGAAAATCCTAATAGCGTTCACATCCACAAACTTGTCGATGTTGGGGAATAACACTAGCTCATAGATGAGAAGAACAAATATGGCCTCAAAGGCGTCCTCACTCATGGCCTTCCCATACAAAGTAGCTTGAGCAATGAGGAACTCAGAAGGGAGACCTTGAATTCCACCTTTGGTAGTCATATGAGCGCCCATAATATCTTCATCTATATGCAACATATCAGCAATCTCTTGAGAAGTAGGAACCCTCTCCAAGCCACTGAACGACACCTGATCTAGAATAGGTATACCCATAGGATAGGCATACTCCTCAAGCGTAGGCAAAAGCTGGAAATCCGGAAATGTGAAGCAATGGTACAAGGGATCATAGAACTGCACCAATACACTCATCAGACCTTCATCTACTTGAGTAGCAAGAATAGACAGAAGCTTCCCATGGAGAGCTTTGAACTCCAAAGGATCTAATACTTAGGGTGTCAAACTCCTTAACTCTTTCAAGTCGGGTTGTCTGAAACTGTACTTCTTTATGTTCCTTCTTTGTCTATCCATGTCTGAAAAATTTGCAAATAGACCTCTTAAGTTCCTTGAAAATTTTCTCATTGTTGATGATATGGATGTGTATGAATGCATGAATGCATAGATGCAACAATCACACTCAAGGATCAAGCAAAGAACACCACATAAAGGTCATGGGATGGATCAAGTCATCCTTAATATTAATAATCCATTTTGGTGGATTATGGTTTACACCTTATTAACACCCAAGTTCCATTGATATTAAGGACACACAAGAACGGATCAACCATGAATCAAGGGTTTTTTGCAAGTCACGAGCATAGAGTCTCGGTTAAGAACCACCCAAAGGGAGCGTACTAGGGTTAAACCTGCCAATCATGTTCTACAAGAGGTTCCCATAGTCATCATCCCATCTTTCAGATATTATCGGATAAACGACTACTCATATTCCAAAAATATTCTCAAGAGAGACTCTTATGAGTGTAGTATTGCGTAACAATCGTATCAAATCTTACACTTGAACGACCTTCGCACTACATCCTAAAAAATAGGCCAAAATGGGCTTGGTAAACTAAGGTCCTTGGCTTCTAAGGTCTATATTGGAAAGAGTAATGCCTAACCACGACTACTCGTGTCACATTATTGATCCCAACATGACCTCCACCAAGTGAATGGGCTTGCAAGTCAACTTACTAAGGAATAACTCCACACAAGTTGACAAGACTATGCCATTCTCTTATCCTAAGTGCACTCGAGTTCGGGTATAGAACTCATCTCACAAAGATCACCAAGCATACAAGCAATTAATATATCAATCAATTCATACATTACAAACAATACAGTAATCCCAAATTTGCACAAATAATATGTCACAAAATAATATACACAATACAATACAACAAATGTGAAAAGTAGGCAAAACCCACTAGGCAAATTCCCCAACAGAGTCGCCACTTTTCTGTAGCGGGGTATTCGTTACCTTTAGATTTTTTGACTAAATCAAAAGTAAATCATATAATTCGAGTCGCCACCGCACTTCTATTTATCCAAAGGAAAGGTTAGAAAGCGAACAAAAATCGAGAAGTTTTATCAAATCAAAAACTAATAAAAATGTCAGAGATCGGGGTAAGGGGGTTGGTTATGCAATAGGAAGGTTTTAAGCACCCAAAACATCCTAGGTACTCCTAGGGAGCCCTTTTCACAATTGTTGTAAGGTAGGTTGGTATTTGTGAAAAATTATTTGTGCAAATATGATTGGGGGGATGAGAGAAGAATGTACAAATTATTTACAATTTTTGTGTTTGAATGGATAAACCCACTGCCTACATACCATCTTAAAAAAGATTAGGATCAAAACCTCGTAGTTCGGGGTAAAAATTTCAAAACAAGTTGGTGAATTGATTGGTCTGAAAGCCTTAAGGTCTTTTGTTATCGAAGGGAGAAAACTCAACCTAAAACCACAAATCCACCATGTGAGGAGAGCATCAACATGCTAGTGAGGGTTTAACCCTATAATAAGCATGGAAGTCTTATGGTCCATCACTAAGGACATAGGTGATTATTATATCAACCTCAAGGATAACTCAAACGTAATAGCTAATGTTTATGAAAAGCTTTGGCAAAAGTGGCCATTTAAACCACAAAAACAATTGCGTGAGTTATGTTTACCAATGAAAAGTATTTACAAAGTATGGTCAAAGTTGACTTAGAATTCAATTCAAAATAAGTGTTATGAAAAGAAGTTTGGAAAATCAAAAGCATAATGCTTAGGTTTCTAATGTTGAAAACAAATGTTAATGTTTGCACAAAAGTTTTTGCTTGGGTTAGAGTGGAGGGAAGAAGAAGAATGGCTAAGTCCTAAACATACAAAGGTGAAGGAAGAGAAATAAAACCACAATGGAGTTCCCTTCTTGAGATCATAGTGATGATCCAAGTAGCTCCCATCCTTTGGAATAAGCAAGCAAATAAGCAAATACTCAAGCAATCAAGCACACAATCAAAACAAGCTCCTAGGAATCTTCCAATGGCTTTTGAATCTCTCACTTTGGATGCTCATGACAATGGTTCTTCTACTTGGCTCAATGTTTGGGATCCCTAGCACAAGAACACACACATTAAAAAGTTCCATAATGCAAACAAAGAATGGACAAAAGTGAGTTTAGAAATTAGGATCCTTTCAAGTTCATCTTCAAGATTAAGCATTCTAAAAGCATGAGGCCTAGTTGCTCTTTGACTTTATTTCTTCTTTTATAGAATTCTAAAGGCATGAGGCCTAGTTGCTCTTTGACTCCATTTTTCATAGGGAATGTCCTAAAGTCTAAGTCCTTTTGTCCATTTGCATTTGGTTCACAACAATCAAAACAAAACACAAGCACAATAGTATATACACAATTATGTGCTCAAGTGAGAAAAAGGCAAATTGCATTAACATAAACATGAGCTCAAATGAGCAAAGGGCAAAAGCAAATGAATAATATGTACAAGGTATTAAATTGCATAAAGTAAATCGCAAGAATTAAATGACTTGAATTAAAATTTAATGGTCAATAGTTAGTGTTGTGTGCCATAAGGTAATTTAACGCTATGTTAAGCAATCGTAAGTGGACTAATATAGTAGTCACACCTATCTGAGGCCGGTCAAAAGAAAATGAGAATGATCTTGTATTGATTTAGGTTTTTTGGTTGATCAAGAAGCAACCTATCCTTAATGTAAAGCCATTCACTTGATCTTTGATCAAGATGAATTAGATTTGAATCAAGGAAGGTTAAACCTCCCATATATCAAGGCTAACCACCAATCTTTAACTCATTGATCAAAAAGAAAAAAAGATGAAGAAGAAGATGAATAAGAATGTACATAAGTTGAAATTCAAAAGAAGTAAGCGAAGTACATTGACCAAAGATAGATGGAATCAAGGTCAAACCATAGTAAACAGAAGCAAAATGAAACTTAGAAGTCAAGAAACAAATAAAATATTTTTGGTATTTTTCAAAATTAAAATGATACTTGAATTAAAATAAACAATTAAAGGTCAAACTTCAAATCCATTTCAAATCAACTTTGAAAAGTCCAAATGGATCATCCTAAGTTCAACAAGGTCAAACAAAGTTTGACAAATTTTTTTCAACATTTTTAGAAACCAGAAACTATTTTTAAACAATTAAAAATGAATAAAAAATAACCTAATTGAACTAAAATCTCAAATAAATCTCAAATCAATTAATAAATTGATGAGAATATTTTTCATAGATTCATCATCATTCAAAGAGGTTAAGAAAATATTTTTATATTTTTTGAATATTGGAAACTATTTAAAATGAATTAAAAATAACCAGAAAAGAGAAAATTCACAAAAACTATCAAATGATAAAATAAAAAATATTAAAAATCATTTTTAGAAACTAGAAATTAAAAGGAAAATAATGCAATTGGTCCCATATTTTTTGGAGTTAAAATGAAAGAGTTATGATTTTTTGAAATAAAAGGAAATAAACAAAATAAAAGTGGAAAATCAGAAAATAACAAAAATCCAGGCGTGTTGGATTCATTTCATTAAATGACCTGGCAGATCCAAGGGCTCTCAGCGCGCGCTTACCATATGCCTTAGTCAACTGAGACACACGAGGCATTAAAAAAAGTCATAACAATGAAAGGTTGAGATTAGATCTGGAGATCAAATCCAAGGGTTCACATTCAATCTGGCAAAGAGATGGTGGTGTACACCACCTTCTTCTCCGGAGAGCTTGCAGATTCCGGTGAGATTTGCAGTCATGGAAAAATTAACCAAATGAAGCGTTCCTCATATCATTGGAAAGCTGGGGTGATGTACATCACCCCTGTACCATTGGTTTCTCCTCTAGACTCTCATATGAAGAGAAATCAGAGAGAGAAAATCATGGTGTTCAATCTGAACTTCATGGATTTGCAAAATTAAAGACACAATTCAAATGCCTCTTATGAGAGGACTTCAGCCAAGCCAATAAACACAAGAAATAAGCAATAATCAGTGAGTTTCGATTAAAAAAAGTTTGAACATCCACCTCTAAAATGTAGATCTATGGACCACGATTCTTCACTAATCTTGCTTGCAGTGTGCTCTTGAGATGAAGATGAAGCAAGGCCAAGGAATTTTAAGTCCAATAATCAACCAATGAAGTTGAAAATTGGATCTGAAATTTTGAAATGAAAGAGAAAAATTCCTTTAGGTGAGGTTTTGGATTCAATTCTGCAGCATCTAAGGCGCCTTCAGGTTGGAAAATAGTAAAGTTGAGCATGCTTATTTATAACAAAAGGCAAGGCAATGCATGAGGATTTCATGTGCATGAGTGATAAGGGCCTCCATGCATGGGCCTGTACAGGCGCATGGAGGGCCCAAATCCTATTGATTTGGCAAGCTTAACATCAGCAAAATAGTTTTGGACGTGCAGATGTAAGGGAATTGGAGTGTGCATGGAGTTTTCAAATAGTTTCTAAAAATGCACATAATTCTTCATCTCTTCGAAAATGCATCTTCCCAAAATAAAACATGGACTTGTGGGTAATGGTTGGAAAGGTCTTGACATGAGGATCAATTATTATGTTGAACACAAGTCCATTTGGAGTTGGGAAATTGATGAAAATTGGTCATAAAGTTCAAGGTGCAAAACATGTGCATGTGAAAATTTCCAAAATGGACCAACTTCAAGCCCTTCTGTTTCAATGATGAAAGCTTCAAATGGCAAAAACTTCAACATCAAAGTTATAGATATTTTCAAGACAATCAATTTGGACTCAAAATTTTTCATCATTTGGATTTTTGATGAGAAAGTTATGGGCACTTGAAGTTGGACTTTTTCACATTTCAATGCCTTTGGTCCAAAGTGACCTATAATGTTTTGCATTATCACATGTATTTATTTTAGGATTATGAAAATTTGTTCAACATTAAAAATGAAGTAGACATTTTAAACTTTCCAATTCATTTGATCCCATCCCAAAATCATGAACAATGAGTGAGTTAGGTCCTTTGGAAGTTGACCCAAAATTAGGGTTTTAGTCAAAATGACCTATAATGTTTTGAAATGGATGATGACCTTCCAAGATTCAAATAAATTTGTGATGAACATGAAAGTTGTTCATATGGTTCTTAAGAAATTTGTTTCTCTTAGGGTAATCTCCATTTGACAAACACATTAGAAGTTAGGTCTCAGTGGATTTCAAAATAGTCAGATGAATCGACTGATCAACTTCTCAAGTCCATACCTCAAACCTTGATGAATTGATGATTAAGGACACTCAAATAAGATCAAATATGCATGGAATGATGAGTGAAAGAACTTCCCTTGATTGTATTTGATCATGGGTTGAGGTTGCTTCATGAGCAAGGCACCGTTGATGCACAGATGAATTAGGGTTTCCTTGGGAAACAATCCTCAAGCCCCTTCGTTTTCTTTGATCAAATTGATAAATTGAGATACTAGGGAGGCATATATGATGATTGAGATCTTTGTGAATCATTTTCATGCTTTCTTTCACCTTCACCTGGCCATTCTTTGAGCATAGGGACCTCCTAGGAGCCTTAGATCTTATGACTGCTCAAGCTACAAAAGAAAACAAGTTAGTGACATATTTTTGTGCTTTTGGTTAGTAAACAAAATGATAAAAGCAATAATATACAATTCAAGTATGCTTGGTGATCTCAAACCAACTCACACAAGTTCCCACCCAAAGGTAAGGAGCCAAGATGCTATGATCCTTGAGGCAAGATGCAAATGCAATGATATGATGCCATGAGGGATCTTAGGGTCAAAATTAGGGTCTTACAGCTGAGAACAAGAACAAGGTTGTTTTGGGGTTTTCACCTGATTCAACCCGAAGAGATTTGAAGCAAATTTAGGAAGTGTTTCACAATGTTGGCTTTATTCATTCCAAAGATCAGTCTATTGTTACAATCCTGGAAGACGCTGAAGAGCAAGAAGCACCAAAATTGGCGACGCATGGATTGATATGCTAGAATTATACTGCTATTGATGTTCCTTCTATTATTCACTTATCAAAGGAATATATTTTTTGTTATTTTCAAAAAATCCTTTCACTATACCCAAAATGAAAGTGAATCTATGTGGGCTTTGTTTCAAATTTTGTCATCATTAATAAAATTCTATTTCATTTACCCATATTATGTTTTCTCTTTTTGCTTTTTCTGAAAAATGGTAACATAAAAAACCAAGATAATAATCGCTTTTATATCTGCATCATAATGTGCGTCTATTTGTTCATATTCTAAAATCAAGCATAAAATCATTGTGCAGATTGATCGTTAAACCCATTGAAAATAATTACCATATGCCCTCTCTCAACTTTGAATTCCCTGTGTTTGAAATGGAAGAGGAGGATGTTGAAGAGATTCTTGATGAGATTTCTCGTTTGCTTGAGCACGAGGAAAATACCATTCAGCCTCATAAAGAACCATTGGAGGTGATTAATCTGGGTTCCGAAGATAACAAGAAAGAAGTCAAGATTGGGGCACTGCTTTGTCCAGATGTTAAGAAGAGGATGGTAGAGCTTCTTATATAATATGTGGATTTATTTGCTTGGTCTTATCAAGATATGCCAGGTCTAGATACTAATATTGTGGAGCATAGATTACCATTAAAGCCAGAATGTCCGTCGGTTAGATAGAAGTTGAGAAGAACTCATCCTGATATGGTTGCCAAGATAAAAAAGGAGGTGAAAAAGCAGATTGATGCTGGTTTCCTTGTTACTTCTGAGTATCCTCAATGGGTGGCCAACATTGTGCCTGTTCCAAAGAAGGATGGTAAAGTTAGGATGTGCATTGATTATAGAGACTTGAACAAAGTTATCCTGAAAGATGATTTTCCCCTGCCATACATTGACATGTTGGTAGATAATACAACTAAGTTCAATGTCTTCTCCTTTATGGATGGTTTGTCCGGTTATAATCAGATCAACATGGCACCCGAGGACATGGAAAAACAACATTAGTTACACCCTGGGGAATATTATGCTATAAAGTGATGCCTTTCGGTTTAAAAAATGTTGGTGCAACACACCGAAGAGCCATGACTACCCTTTTCCATGACATGATGCACAAAGAGATAAGAGTCTATGTTGATGATATTATTTCTAAGTTAAAGACTGAAGAAGATCATGTTGAGTATTTGTTGAAGCTGTTTTAGTGGTTGAGAAAGTTTAAACTCCATTTGAATCCTAAAAAATGTGCTTTTGGTGTATGTTTAGGAAAACTGTTGGGTTTCATTGTCATCCAGAAATGTATTGAAGTAGATCCTAATAAAGTCAGAGCGATTTGAGAGATGCCTACACCAAAGACAGAAAAACAAGTCAAATGATTCCTTAGGCGTCTGAATTAAATATCCAGATTTATATCTCACATGACTGCCACGTGTGGGCCAATCTTCAAGCTTCTTCGTAAAGATCAAGGATGTGTTTGGATAGAAGACTGCCAGAAAGATTTGGACAACATCAATGAGTATCTGCTTGAACCTCCTGTCTTGTCTTATCCAGTGGAAGGAAGACCATTGTTTATGTATTTAACTATGTTAGAAGAGTTCATGGGTTGTGTGCTTGGACAACGAAATGAAATTGGTAGAAAGGAGCATGACATCTACTATCTGAGTAAGAAGTTTACAGATTGTGAGTCTCGATATTTCATGATCGAGAAGACTTGTTGTGCTCTATCCTGGGCTTCCAAATGTCTACGCCAGTATATGATTAATCATACCACTTGGTTGATATCCAAAATGGATCCAATCAAGTATATTTTTGAAAAGCCTGCTTTGACTAGAAGGATTGCTCGTTGGTAGGTGCTATTGTATGAATATGATATTGAGTACCGTACTCAGAAGACGATTAAAGGAATTAGGGCAATCATTATTACTCCTCAGGGTTCTCATACCACTTTCACTGCAAGATTGATGTTTGATTGTATGAATAATATGGAAAAATATGAAGCTTGTATAATGGGTCTTGAAGAAGCCATAGATTTGAGGATTAAGATCCTTAATGTATATGGAGATTCAACCTTGGTGGTTAATCAGATCCAAAGAGAATGGGAGACTCGTCATCCTGCTTTGATTCCTTAAAAAGATTACGCAAGGAGGTTATTGAATTTCTTCAATAAAGTAGAGTTTCATCATATACCTCGTAAAGAGAATAAGATGGAAGATGCTTTGGCTACTTTGTCTTCTACATAAAAGGTAAATCATTGGAATGACACGCCCAGTATCATAATTATGCTCCTTGATATGCATGCTCATGTGTTTGTAGTAGAAGAAGTCACAAATAATAAGCCTTGGTATCATGATATCAAATATTTCCTCCAAAGTCAGGAGTACCCGCTTGGGGCATCCAACAAAGATAAGAAGACTTTGAGAAGACTAGCTGGAAATTTCTTTCTGAATGAAGATGTGTTGTACAAGAGAAACTTTGACATGGTTTTGCTCAGATGTGTGGATAGACACGAAGCTTACATGTTAATGCAAGAAGTTCATGAAAGATATTTTGGTACTCATGTCAATGGATATGCAATGGCTAAAAAGATGTTAACGGAAGGTTACTATTGGCTGACCATGGAATCTGATTGTTGTAAATATGTGAAGAAGTTCCATAAATGTCAAATTTATGCTGATAAGATTCATGTGCCTCCGACACTTCTCAATGTTATTTCATCCCCATGGCCTTTCTCTATGTGGGGAATCAACATGATTGGTATGATTGAACCCAAAGCTTCGAACGAACATCGTTTTATTCTAGTAGCTATTGATTACTTCACTAAATAGTTTGAAGCGACTTCTTTCGCTAATGTGACCAAGCAGTTTATGGTCAGATTTATCAAGAGTCAGATTATTTGCCGATATGGTGTTCTAAGTAAGATCATTATCGATAATGGATTGAACTTGAATAATAAGATGATGAAACATCTTTGTGATGAATTCAAGATTGAACACCACAACTTCTCTCCTTACAAACCTAAGATGAATGAGGCTGTTGAAGCTGCAAAAAAGAATATTAAGAAGATTATCTAGAAGATGGTTGTGATGTATAAAGATTGACATGAGATGCTTCCTTTTGCTTTGCATGGGTGTCATACATCAGTCCGCACTTCAACATGGGCAACCCCTTTCTCTCTTGTGTATGGCATAAAAGCAGTGCTCCCCGTAGAGGTTGAGGTCCCACTAACACGAGTCTTGATGGAAGCCAAATTGTCTGAGGCTGAATGGTGTCAAAAAAGATATGATCATCTGAATTTGATTGAAGAGAAGAGAATGTTGGCTTTGTGTCATGGTTAATTATATCAAAATAGAATGAAGAAAGCATTTGACAAGAAGGCCTGACCTCATTTATTCAAAGAAGGTGACCTTGTCCTCAACAGAATCTTGTCTTTCAACACTGATTCTAGGGGAAAGTGGACTCTTAATTATGAAGGCTCATATGTTATTAAGAGAGCTTTCTCTAGTGGTGCAATGATTCTTACAACTATGGATGGTGAGGAGCTCCCTCATCCTGTGAATGCCGATGCAGTCAAGAAATACTTCGCCTAAAATATAAAAGAATAGATCACTAAGTTGAAAACCCGAAAGGGCGTCTTAGGCAAAAAGTGAGCATCTCAGTGGATTGAAAACCCGAAAGGGCGGTCCAGGAAAAAATTAGAGACATAAAAAAAGTAATCATCCCGGTAGATTGAACCTGAGAGGGCAGTCTAGGAAAAAGTTAGGGATTATGGCAAGTAACTACATCAGGCCAGACTTGATCGTTTGAAGAAACATTGCCTATCAAAGGTTCTCATTCAGTCATCTTCGACCAAAGTTCCGAGCATAGTAGAATTCTAAGTTGTTAGGGAGAATAGTGGTCATTGTATTTCAATGTAGCCTTTTCCATGTATTTACCATTTTTCAACATTGTAATTATCCATGGAGTCATGCCATTTGAGAACTACCATTCTATCAATAAAATTTGAGCCTTTTTCCCATTTATTTGTTGTTCTTATCTTATTTCAGTTTATAAAATTTCATTTTATTTTTTATAATAATTTTTGAAACAAAAGATATATAAACAATCATGTTTTTAAAATTTACAAAAAGAATATTTTTCCTCGATTTGTGAATAGAAGTGAGGAATGTTAACAACAATCTCAAGGATGGTAAGATCCTGAAGAGTGAAGCTCAATGGTCCCCCCAGACAGGATTTCCCCTTTGTTGCATGTATCTAAGAATATCAGTTTCCTCAACACGGGATTGCGGGAAAGACATAATCCATATTGAGGTCGCCAGTAGGTCTTCGACATGAAGTTTGTTCGGATGTTCTTTATTCTCGACAAACCCCCCTCAAAACGGAGTTCATGATTCTAAAAGATTAAGCTTTGGGTTTCCAAGAAATATCTTTTTTCTCTCTCTAGAAGGACCTTTTTAGCCTTGTATCAGGATTTAGCTCCTCTGATGTGCTTGTGATCTTTCCTTGCGATTTTCTCTTTGGTAGAATCTCTAGCAAGATCCCCGGTAGCATCTCCACCTTGTTGGGATTAGTAGAGTATCCGATTATGCTGTGTTATTGGTCTAACCCTTTGTGCCTGTTTTGTCAGCATATTCATACACATGTTCATATGCATGTGCATAGTATCATGATATTTATTTGTGCATTTTTCATTTCTTGATGATTCCCCGCTCTCTGGTGTTTTTCTCCTCGCAGGGTGTATGCATCTTCTCTCTCTACTAAAGTGTCGACCTTAAGCATAAAAAGTTTATCTTTTCTAATTACCCATTGAGTATGATCCTCGTGGAAGATTTTGTTTCAATTTCCCTTTCTAGTTCATTATCTGGATGAAATTAATCCCCAATTGAGTTTATTTCCTTATTGGGTTGAGTCCTCTTTGACTGCTTCTCTCTAGTTCATTCCTGGGTTGAAATTTGGTCCCTTGAGCTTATTACCTTTGTTAAGCTATCATTTGGCTGATAGTTAGGTGATATCTCATATTACCTTTGGTTGGTTACCTTTGTTAATCTATCACTTGGCTGATAGTTAGTAATTTTTCCTTTTCAGCTTTATTACCTTTGTTAAGCTATCACTTGGCTGATAGTTTGGTAATATATCCTGTTACCTTTTGATAGTTACCTTTATTAAACTATCACTTGGCTGATAGTTGGTAATTTTTCCTTTTGATCTTATTACCTTTGCTAAGATATCACTTGGATGATAGTTAGGTAATATCTCTTGTTACCTTCTATCGGTTACCTTTGCTAAGCTATCACTTGACTGATAGTTAGTAATATTTCCTTTTGAGCTTATTACCTTTGTTAGGCTATCACTTGGCTGATAGTTAGGGAATTTCTCCCCCCTAGTAGAGATGGGTATCCCCTCTGATTGATCCTTTCCACCGACGAAGTCTTACTTTGACATGTCTTTCCCCGTTGAGCCATTTGGATAGTTTGGTTTCTAACTTTGCATTGGGTTCTTTCCCAATAGAATGGTTATTTTTGAGTCTTTTCTTTTCCACTGCAGAACTTTGTTTCTCCCCAGCCGGGTTCCCCTTTGGAAATTGTTATTCCCCTGTAGAGTTTTAGTCTCCTTTCCAGCATTTCATTGTCTCTCGTGGCGCTATATTCCCCACAGATATCCTTGTATGCATTCATATCATATCATAAGCATCTTGCATTATCTTAGGGCAAAATATTTGGGTCTTTGGTATTTAAGTCTCTTCAATCTTGTTGACACGAAGATTTCAATCTTCATATCTACGATTTGAAGAAACTTAAATAAGGGCATCTTTCATACTCTAATTTTAACCTTAAGATCCCACATACCATTGGCATCCTTGCATACAAACAAGGTCACCTCTTGGTCCCTCTCCCTCTCATATTTGGGTTTTGCTTTTTGTAGGGAGCATCAAACATCTCTTTGTTGGTGTTTTACCTTTGTGTTTACATGTTCATTACTCATCCAAACTCTAATAAAAATAGCAAAAATATGCCTTGTTTCCTTAATTTTATTGTTCAAGGCAAGGCTTGTCATCAAGAGTGTCAAGCATGGCTCCTCAGCTAGGGTTTGTCTTGATTCCTCAAGTTAAAGCCTGTTCAACCATTCATTATCAAGGGGCTATCTTTCAATGCATGATCTCTAAGGTTCTAAAGCACCTTTCAATATCATTTTGATCAAGAGTACATCAAAGTTTTGTTGCTTACATCTCAAGAAAAGTCAAAGGTTCACGTGTTTATTTCTATGCCTTCTTCAACAAGTTACCTAAGCTTTGAGAAATATAATCAAGAGACATTCAAGGACACCTTATTTTGAGTTTATATGATCATCCATGTGCTTTTAAGAACAAGGAAAGTCCAAGTACACAAGTTTGTTTCAAGTGGTTTGACCAAAATGTTAACATTTGAAGTCAAAGTTTCAAGGATCACAACTCTTTCAATTCTCAACATTTTGAATGATTATTTTTGTATATGACTCTTCTCAATATCCTCTACAAATTCTCTTTACATGACAAGATACAATTTGTAGTGGTAAATTCATGATCATCAAGCTATGGATAAGCAAGACATCAAATAACAAGAGTCGCCACCGCGATTTTATTGTTTCCAAGGGAAAAGGGAAAAGTACGAACAAAACCCAAAAATAAGAAGTTTTCAAATTAAAACTAATAAAATGCCAGAGATTACAGGTAAGGGGGTTGGTTACACGGAGGGAAGGTGTTAGCACCCAAAGTGTCCTAGGTACTCCTAAGGAGCCATTTCTTGTGTGCATATGTATTTTGTACAAAATGATGTTTACAAACAAATAGAATGGAGGGATGAGAAAAGAATTCATTAATTATATTTTTGTGTTTGACAAGACCTTTGGACTCGTGCCTACGTACCAACATAAAAATGAGGGATCAAAACCTCGTAGTTCGTGATACAAATTTCAAAGTGGATGCGTTGCTTTTAATCAAAAATTAAGTTTGAAAGGAACAAGGGCCTACAAAATGGTTTGAATGAGTTAGTTCTTTTTTGGCTTTTGAAATTTTTAAGTCAAGTATAATTAAGTTTATTTACAAGTTTGATTTAAGAAAAGAAGTTTGAAAATGCAATGGCATAAGGCCAAAGTTTCTAATTTGCAAAGGGTCTAAGTTTAGAAAATAACAAGTTCAAACAAAGAATGTTTTTAAAAGGAGGGAGAGATTTTGAAATTAAAGAGATGGGGAGGAGATGAAGAGATTAATCCTAAGCATAAATTTAAAAGTTAAGAGTTGAAAAGATCTAACCAATGAGCTACAATCCAATAGGCAAGAATGCCATATAGAAACCCCAAAATTCCCTTGGATATTTGAATCAAGCAAAAAACAATGCATATAATATTAACTTGAAGAGCAAGGAATCAAATAAATATAGCCACATCCAAGCTTTAGCCACTCCATAATCTTCTTCAAATTTGCCCATGTAGCAGATGAATTCCACAAGTCACAGGTTCAAAATAACAGCTTCACAATGATCATGTTGCAGATGAACTCAAATGGATCTTCAATGATGTATCAGATGAAGTTTCAAATTGCAAGCACTTGGTTACATGAAAGTTAGCATTGGCCAAGTCCTTTTGCATAGGGATATTATCTAAATTCTAAGTCCAATTTGTTCAAGATCAAACCAACAGTCCACACAATAGTTTTTTAGGGTTTTTGTTTCTTATTATGTACATTAATGGTCAAAGACCACATAAATAAACAAAATATACACAAACAAGATATATCACATAATATGGTCCAAGTGGACAAAGTGAAAATGCATTAATATAAACAATTAGAATGGTATGAATAATGGCAAATGAATAGAGCTTAAAAATTAAAATGCACTAAAAGTAAATGGCTTTAAATTAAATGTTAGTTGTTAATGAATTAGAAGTTATTAATGCTTTTGCTTTTCATTTTAAGTCATTCTTTGGAGAACACTCAACCCACTTATCACAAGCATGGATCCTTGAACCAAGACATCTTCCAAAGGAAGGAAAAAAGGCCAAGTTTCCACACAATACCATAAAAGAGGGGAGACTTACAATCTTACTAACTAGAATTTTATGCCTTTTTGTGTCAAAATTTAGCGCTATGTTCAGCAATCGTAATTGGACTTATGTAGAAGTCACAACTATCTGAGGTCGGGCAATAGAATTTTGGTGTTAATGCATGTTAGATACATAGTATAATGGACTATGCTCATGAAACATACCACACACAAAAGAATATGCAAAAGAGGTGGCCTAATCTCATCCATACTTATGTTGATTTTTCAATCAACTAGCCTTAGGACTTTGAGATATCATAGGCCAAATGAAATGGATGCATAAAGAAGGGGAATTAGATGAAGAGGGAGGGGAATAGATCAAAACTTAAATTGGACAAAGGAGAACTTTTACCAAATTAAGATCATTCATTCATTTTGGGAGATGGAATATACATTCCATCAATCCCCTAAATCCAATGATCTTAACCTAGCAAAGTCAAATCAACCTTGACCAATGCCCAACAACACAAGTCAAAGTTATACAAATCAATAAGATAGCTCAACATAATTATTTGACATTTATTCAATTTAAAAATACTAAAAAATAATGCATTAAATTAAATATGGTTTGTCAAATTCCTAAAATCTCATCAAAAACACCAAGGAAATGGCCATGAGATTTATCATAGGTCAAACAAGGTCAAAGGACCTTGGAGAATTTTTTTTAGAATTTTTGGAGACTTAAAAGTATTTTTAAATAATAAAAAACATTCACAAAATCAATTAAATCATGAAAAATATTAATAATGATCCAAAAAATAATTTTAATTTAAAATATGAAAGAGGAATTTATTAAAAATTTTTTTGGTGAAACTCTCATATTTTTTGGATCAATATTAAAATTAATATGAATTAATGAAAATCAAATGAAATAAAACGAAATAAAATGAAAATAAAAAAATCAAAAAAACGTGGACCACTTGATCTCCCTCATTAATTGAGGTGGCAGATCAAGTGGTCTAAAACGCGCGTTCCACCAAACACACGAGTCAGCGAGCCATACCAATGGTATTCAAAAGCAACGCTCAAGATTAAAACAATTTAAACAAGATCAATGGCTCAAAACCTTCCCAGCACATTGTCGCATTACGCGAAAAACCGGCGGGAAAACGAAACAACAGAGCCACCATCGTGCGTTATTTATCCCAAAGGAGGGAAAGGAAACGCTCGAAGTAAACCTGGAAAAGACATGGTCTCGTGACCAGAGAAAGATGGGATCGAGAGTCGGTTATACGAAGGGAAGGTATTAGCACCCCTACGCATCTGTCGTACTCGACGGGATCCACGCACAAACGAATAGAAGAAAGGTTGCTAAAGACTGCTCACAAACTGCACAAGGCTGGAAGGAAACACCGAAAGACAAAAGAAACGGGACTCGGCAGGATATCGCATCCTAGGCCTACGTAGTCTGTCAGTCACAGACATTAGAGTCGACGTAGTTCGGGACAGGCGAAACGTGCTCGCTAGGATGTCACATCCTATGCATACGTATCTTCTCTAACCAGAGAAGAATCAGAGCACTCGTAGCTCGGCTAACGCACGCCAAACAGAACACAAACAGGAAACCGACTGCCAATCGCTGGACTTACGTCAGACTCCACACAAACAGGAAAACATGGAAACCGAATGCCAATCGCTGGACTTACATCGGACTCCGAACCAACAAACCCACATAGGAAACCAACTGCCAATCGCTGGACTTATGTCAGACTCCAAACAAAGAAACACACACAGGAAACCGACTGCCAATCGCTGGACTTATGCCAGACTCCGAACAGAAAAGGATAACAAACACACACAAAAAGAAAAGAAAGTGCCCGGAGAGATCAGCTCAATCTCCTGCCTACGTACCTCATCTGGTATGAGGATCAGGGCGACGTAGTTCCCCTTAACAGGGAAAGAACTTCTAACCTAACCAGAGACGAGGGAGATAACAAGCTACTAGGGAGACTACGACTCGAGCCTAGAAGTTGTCATGCATACGATCCCTATGTTGAGGTCTCTATCCTAACTTGCACAGGAAGCAAGCTAGCCTAAACAGCATAATCACACAAATACAAGCACAATAAAGCAAGCACACACACTATATGCAAACAATTGGCTCACACAACGCTAGGCTGTAGAAACAAGCCAACTGGAATGGGGTGTTTTTAGCTCTTAACCCTAACATTGAGAGTTAGGGTGAAGCAGATGAAATGGGAAGTGAGGGTAAGACCTCACAGCTCTTATCCCTGGCCTGGGAGAGCTTGAATCAAATAGAAAGTGTGGGAGTTCAAAATGTAGGAACTCTTCTCCACAGATGACTGACACAACAAGATCTTGGGTTCTTATTCACAATGCATCAACACATGGTGTGAGCAAAGTGAATGACACAACTGAATAGTAGGGGATGGATTGCACATCCCTTTTATCTGCCAATTGCCTCTTGAGAGGTCTTTACCTGCTTGGCACAAAATTAAACATCCACAAACATTGCCTCTTAAGGAGGGCTTCAGACAGGTGCCTGCCAAAGTAACATGACAGGTCTTCCAGACTACATGAAGATCAAGGGATTATACCTTAGTGGTATGCCAACCACAAGCAAGCAAAGCAAAGTTCAAATGAACTTAAAGCAACTTAGGTACCTGTGGAAACAGCTAAACCAATCAGTATAAAATCCAGACAATCAGGCAACAGTCAATATCCAACAGACAACCCAATATGCAACACAAAAGCCATAAGGAAAACTCAAGTGAGTTGTTCTCAAAGCCTATAAAACAAGCAAATGTTAGCCAACAATAACAAATGATCAAGCTCAAATGAAGGAGCAACATCAACCATGGAGATGTATACTTGAACCTGAAATTCACAACTCAAATGTAAGTAACAAACCACTAGGTCAAAGCCTAGGGTCAAAAGTGAATCAAAAATTCAAAACAGAAGCTCAAACTCAACATGAATCATGTTTAACCAATCAAGAACAAGTCCTAAAAAGGACCAAAGCAAAATCATCATGCAAGTTCATGTAATAGGCAAGAGAAGTCAATGACCAATTCAAGGCATCCAAATGATCATCATGAATGAAAATTCCCAATCATAACAGAAATGATTCAAATAATTATGGAAAAATTAATTTGCAATCAACATATCCAAAACATCCATCACACAAACAATCAAAAGCATTAGAGGTTATTTGACATGGAAATCAAATGGCATAAGTTGGACAACCAAATGTGTGACACAAATTGTCACACCATGCAAACACAAGCATAAAACAGAATTGGTACATGAGAAAAATACCAAACCAAGCCTAAAACATCCATCAATATGTCTAGAATCAGCATGTAAAATTTCAAGTCCATTGGATTAAAAACAAGCATTTCATGATAGAAAGAGTAAGGCAAGGTCACAAATGTACATGTGTTCAATCAAGCTAGAGCCAATAAAATTCCAGCCAGGCACAACTTTCAAACTCATGATCATAAAAAACTAGACATCACAAGGAACATTTTGCAAAAAATTGGGAGTGAATTGGATCATTTTTCAATTTGTTATGGATTTTACAAGTTGATAGAAAAAATAAAATTCAATTATGAACATGGCATGGCAAATGGAGGGAAATGTGAAAAAAAAAGCTGAACATTTGAAAACTGCACTCGGTGAGAATCGAACCATGGTCAAATTCAAATGAGCGCGCTAATTACCAAAACGCCACCGTTTCCTCTAAGAACCCTAGCCAGCAAAAATTTCCAGAAAACGGCGTTTGAAACCGACACAATTTACCAGAAACAGACGTAATTTTTCCAGATTTCATGAATCTTCATCTTCTTTATGAGGAAGAAGATGAACACGAAGAACATTCATCACCAATTTCCAGAAATTTTCAAAGTGCCCAGAATTTCACAAATTTTATACCAAAATGAAGCTTACACAATGAGGAACACGAATCCATAAACAATTCACACTAATTCATCATGAATTTCAAGAATTGAAGGAAAACTTTCTAGATCTACAAACTTTCAATTCCACATAACTTCATGAATATAGCACCAAATCACACGAAATTTATATCAGCATTCTCACCATGAAAAACTCTACAATTCTATGCACATAAAATCATGAATTAGGAGATTCGAAAATGTGACCTCTTGAAGCTCCAACAATGGCAGTGGTAGATTCAAGTGTCCAAAAGCATTCAAATCCCTTCTATCAACCTTGTTAACACCTCTGAAGTTGAAATTGAAGCTTGAGATGAACTAGATCTTGATTAAATTTGAATCTCCATTATCATGTTCTTGATCTTCAAGTGCTCAATTCTTCACCAAATTTTGCAATCAATGGCTTGATCTCTACTGAATCATGATCCAAGAACACAAATATGCAATAAAAATCAAGTGTTCTTTGGAGAATTTTTGAATTTGGAAGAAGAAAAGTTTTGGAGGGAAATTTTGGATCTAGATCTAGAATTGTAAAATTGTGAAAATTCTGTTATAATTAACTATTTATATGACATGCTAATCCATTTTCTAATCATGCTTAGGCTTGGCTAATTATTTTTTAATGAGAAAAGAGGTGTTATGCAAGATTTGGTTTTTTCACCCCATGCATGCAAGCATACGTGAAAAGTAGCAAATGGCCATGCATTTTCACTTAAAACCATGTTATGAACATGTTGGAATGGTTAAAAAGTCCATATGATGCACCACTTTTGAATTCATGATTTCCCTCCAAAATGGACATGAATATGCATATGATCATATGATGAATTTTCATGCAATGTAATGAATGATTTGGAAACTACATGTCATAAGAAGAATTTTGCAAAAAGAGCCACTCAATTTGAAGTTATTAGTTAAAAGTTATGCCCTTTTGAAGTTCCATGCACACTTGGCAATGATTTGATCATATCTCCTCAACCATTCATCAGATGCTCATGATCTTGGAGTTTTTGGAAATGGGAAAGAAAGATCTTCAACTTTCTTGTTGGACAAAAATTCATTTGAAGCTCCTTTGATGTTGGAAAGTCAAGTTGAAGTTGGTCCAAAAACTTGCCATTTTTGGAAACTTGAAATTATAGGTCACTTTCCATTTTTGGAAACTTTTGATCTGGCTTCAAAATCTTCAAGGTATGAGTTTGACATGATGAATAAACCTCTTTGGGACATGAATGAAGTATCTCAAACCATTTCTCCATCTCCTAGCCCTCAGTTGACTTGTAGTTGACTTTTATGGGCCTTAGATGACTTGGTCATGCACTGTGGACTTCTGAGCCTCTAGCCTTTGGTCAAATTGCTTCGAAATGAACCTTGAGCCATGTAAGCTCTCTATAACAACCCCTAGGGCTTTTATCTCATGGAAAAACCCTTGTTCTCTTGCACAGTTGAATTCTCCTGACCAGTCTTGACTGATGCAATGCAATGTACAATGCAATGTGAATGCAATGTTAATGAACTAAAAATGAAATGAATGTACAAATGGGAGGTGTAAATTTGAGGTGCTACAGCTACCCCTATTCAATCAACTGGGGACTTGAACGGATGAGAGCAACGACTGTCAGACCTTCAAGGTACACAGGGATTGAATACCAAAGAACCGTAGAAATTTGCACTCTGCGGGGATCCAAAAAAGAAAGTTCACCAATGGCAGCTTCCACTGGGTATTTGGGTATTTATCAATGGACCAGACAAGACGTTTATCAACGACTTCACTGGGGATTTTGATTTTTATCAATGAAAAGAACCACGTCCAGACATCGGAAGATGAATGGAAAAGGATACATCCAGACGTCAACGGACGAATGGGAAAAACTCGACGTTTATCGATACCAACGGAGAGGTGACCAGACATCAACGGATGAATGGGAAGACTCGACCAGACGTTAACGGACGAATGGTAAAGACTCGACCAGACGTCAACGGACGAACGGGAGAAGCTCGACGTTTATCGACACCAACGGAGAGGTGACCAGACATCAACGGATGACCTGGGGAAAAAGATATACAACCAGACGTCAACGGACGAATGGGAAAAACTCAACGTTTATCGATACCAACGGAGAGGTGACCAGACATCAACGGATAAACTGGGAGGACTCAAACCATACGTCAACGGACGAATGGGAGAAAGAAAAAGGGGTGAGGTGTTACCAGTTAGTAGGTAACAAGCTCGGGAAGAATGAATATCTAAGACCGGTGTATGGTGAGAGATATCAATCCACCAAAAACATCTAAGGAAAACCTGGAAAAGGTATACTTCGACTCAGGAAAATCTGACTCCACAGGGGACCAAAGTCGCAAAAGGGAGCAGGAAGGAAGGAACACCAAGGATACCGGGTTGTAGGCATAAAACAGGTGACCGACCAAGGCGTGAATTGGTTTGTGTTCCAAAACACTCATCATCCTGAAGAGAGCTAGAAAAGAAATCTTGTTAAAGGATGGACATTCGATTCCACAAGGAATACGAATCTTACTCAGTTGGGAAGGACAAGACTTCGACCAAAGAGCGCATGAGATATATTATCTATAGCCGTCAAAACGTAGATAATATACTCGCATGGAAGATTATCCATAACCGGTTTGTAGGTTGTTAAAGGATAGATCAACCGAAATCGTGAATTGGTGTGTGTTCCAAAACACTCATCATCCTGAAGAGAGCAAAAGCAAACTTGTTAAAGGATGGACATCCGATTCCATAAGGAATACGAATCTTACTCAACGAGGAAGGACGAGACCTCGACTAAAGAGCGCATGAGATATATTATCTATAGCGGTCAAAACGTAGACAATACACTCGCATGGAAGATTATCCATAACCGGGTTATAGGTTTTCAAAGGATAAATCGACCGAAAAGAGAAACAATCGTTACCAACAACAACAGGGTAGACGAGAGATGACTCACTGGGGATAAATTGTGCGAACAAGGCAATTATCCAAACAACTATGGTAGAATGAATATTCGATTCCGCAAAGGGACAATGAATCTTACTCGACTGGGGAAACACGAAGGGCTGCGACCGAAGAGTGCATGAGATGTATTATCTATAGTCGCCAAAACGTAGATAATACACTCGCATGGAAGATTATCCATAACCGGGTTGTAGGTTATCAAAGGATAAATCAACCGAAAAGAAAGGCATCGGAATACCAGACTATGTATGTAAAGATGACCAATCAAAAGGGAAAACCACAAACATTACCAGCAAACGGTGAATGAAAGAGGACCCACTGAGGATGAAATGGCTTACTCGGAGCAATTATCCAAAAAGGAAGGGGAAGACCCGCTGGGGATAAGATTGCTTAATCAAAGCAAATATCCAAAAGGGGAATGGAATATCAATACCGAAAACTGGATAATGATAACCACAAAGAGGGGATTACATCTACCGGTTAGTAGGTAGAAAACCACGGAACAGTAACCGTCATCAATTAGGATGAGCACAAAGGGTTAACTCCACCAAGGGGAGAACATGGAGTTTACATCTACCGGTTGATAAGTAGAAGACCACAAAGATAGGACTTACAACTACCGGTTAGTAGGTAGAAGCCAACAAAACCATCTGCTGAGGGACAGAGTGAGAAAAAGGATTTACAACTACCGAGTAGTAGGTAGAAGACCGCAAAATCCGCCAACAACCAGAATGAACCATAAAGGTTACCTCTGCTAGGGGATGAAAGTGGGATTTATAACTACAGTGGGATTTATAACTATCGGTTAGTAGGTAGAAAACCACAAAGATAGGACTTACAACTACCGGTTAGTAGGTAGAAGCCAACAAATTCCGCTGAGGATAAGATGAATGAGTGCCGGTTAGTGAGCAACTATTCATTTATACCACAGGGAAGCACAGGAGACAGCCAAAAGGAAGCCAGTATAGGATCGATCCAAAAAGGCAGACTGAATCAAGACTCATCCTAATGAGGAAAGAACTCAATAGGGAAAACCCATCCCGTTACGTGTGTTGGGAGGGAACGGAAATAACCGTCATCCACGAGGATATAACTCAGTGGGGAATGCCGAAGGAAATGACAGACACTTTCTGCTTAAGGGGTCGACTCTATATGGAGAGATCAGACACACCCACATCTGCTTGGGGAGGATCTACCGGGGAGATCTGTATCACCAACTAGCAGGAGACAACAATCAACAGATATATGGCAAAAGATGCAACATGAGTATCTGAATGTTATGATTATGCATGTATGCATTATGCATGAGGAATGTACGATGAATGCTGACAAACAGACATGTTTAACACACATAGGTCCAGGAATCAACCATCAGGTGCTACTCTTCCAGAGGGAAGGCCAAAATCACCAGAGAGCAAAGAAAACCTGCTGGAGACTGGGATATCAGGGAACAACATCATCCTGCAGGGGAGGAAGGCCACAAGAGGCTGCCGGAGGGATCATCAGTCACAACCGGAGAACATAGTTCAATATACAAGAAGACACGCCACAACAACAACTCATGCTGGAGATCAGAAATACCAAGAAGCAACCAGATCTTTGATGAGGATAGATAGGCATTGATAAAGCTCATCATGCCAACAACTCCGCTGAGGAATCTATCTGAGGGAATGCCAGATTACTGGGATGTCAATCCACCAAATACCGAATCTTCCAAAGACAAGCACCCATGCCGGGGAGAGGAGAAGACTGCTCTGCTGGAGAGACGAAAGTTGAAGTCTTCAATAAACACTCTGCTTGGGAACTGGCCCACAAAAGTGTTCCAACAACAAACTTGCTGGGGATGCCCCACAATAGGGCTCAAACAGCACTCTACTGGGGATGCACCACAATAGGGGCTAACAGGGACATAGAGGAAGAATGCTGCACTGCCGGGGACATGAAGATGAACAACTTCAACCAACACTGCACTGAGCAACCTTGCTGAGGAGAAACCATAAGAGGTTCTACAAGAAAAGATACAGTTATGCTCGAGATATGAACAAAAGTCTTACCTGTTGGTAATCATACCACCCTTGGGAGAGCACTGCGCATCTCCTAAGTATCCTTCCATCATTGTGAATGTTCACTTTGTTTAAGAATAATTTTGTGAAAGATTTGTTTATTTTTAAAACAATGATACTTTATCAATTAAAACATGCAAAACATTTGTTGAGTTGAAACAAATAAGAGTGCAAATAATTGGATAAAAGCTCAAATTGATTTGATGGAATGGTAGCCTGCAAATGGCAAGACTCCATAGATCTGTAAAGTTTGAAATCGGTGATATATATTGGAAGAGGGCTACATTGAACATAATGACCTTTTCTCTACCAATTCCAAATTTCGATGTATTCGAAGCTTCAGTCGACGACGAATCGAGAATTTTCTGGCGGATGACAGATGTAGAACACAGTCTTGTCAGGATGCAGTTACTTGCCAAATCCCTAATTTTTGCCTAAATTGCCCCAGTGTGAGGTACTAAATCTAGCGGGATGCAAATTCCTTTTTTCAATGTCTCTAACTTTTGCCTGGATCGCCCTTTCGGGTTTTCAATCCACCGAGACGCTCCTTTTTGCCTAAGCCGCCCTTTCGAGGGTTCAACTTAGCGAGCTATTATGCTTTTAGGCGAAGTATTTCTTGACTGCATCTGAATTCACAGGAAGAGTGAAATCCTCCCCATCCATTGTTGTAAGTGTCAAAGCACCGCCTGAAAAGGCTCTCTTAAAAACATATGGACCTTCATAGTTTGGAGTCCACTTGCCCCTGGAATCGGGCGCGAAAGACAAGACTTTCTTGAGCACGAGGTCACTTTCTCGGAACACACGAGACTTGACCTTCTTATCGAATGCTTTCTTCATTCTCTGCTGATATAACTAACAATGATACATGGCAGTTAATCTCTTCTTTTCGATCAGATTCACTTGGTCGTAACGACTCTGAATCCATTCAGCATCAGTCAACTTGGGATTTGAGGGTGCTATATTTTCCTTTTGTTTCTTTCTTTCTTTTTTTCTTTCTTTTGATTTTTGATTTTGGTTTTTATTTTATTTTTCACCCTCCTCTTTTTTTTTTATTACATTTGTAATGCCCCAGTTGGACTGTTCTTCTTTTCTTGCTCAAGAAGTCGGGAAATCTCGTCAGAAATCCTTTCAACATCATCTTCCTCTGCTTCGAATACAGGGAATTCAAAATTGGGAGATGGCATTGGATCATTATGTTCAATGGGTTTAAGAATCAACCTGCATAATGATTTTGAATATAAAAGCTTTTTGGAAAACAAACAAGACAATCGTTATGCAGATGAAAAGATTGCTTTTATTCTTGTTTTTAGGGTTTTTTGTGATCACCAATTTCATGTAAAAAGCGAAAATGGAAAACAAATGAAAAAACAAATGTTTAACATGCTTTTATTTGAATGAAAATATCATTGTATTTATTTTGCCAACAATGTCATCACTTCTCCTTTTGGCATGGGAGAAGGGTTTTTAAACAAAGTGATTATTACTCTGACTTATGAATGACTGTAGGAACATCCACAGCGACCCAATTGTGACAGACCCCGCCAGGGACGACAAATGTCAGAATCCTTTGCATCAACAACCTCCGCTTTTGAACAACCCTTTTCGTTGAAGACCTCAGAAGAACAACCACCGTCAGCCCGGGATTTGCTGTTTTCAAGCTCGATTAACATTGGGACCTAAGTCCTCAAAGCTCAGAATACCTGATCTCATAAGGTCCTGAACCTTAATCTTCAACTGAAAGCAACTATCCACATCGTGGCCAGGAGCACCCGAATGATACACACAATGTTGATCAGGCTTATACCACCACCGAGGGTTGACAGGTATAGCCAGCGGGTCTCTGGGAGTAATCAAGTTCCGCTCTATCAAAGAGTGATACAGTTCTGCGTATGACATAGGGATCGGATCAAAAGTGATCTTCTTCCTCTCATTACTCGTACTGGCTTGATTACCATTGTGAGGCTGGTAAGCCTGCTGTTGAGGACGATGTTGCTGATGCTGATATTGCTGAGCTGGTCTTCTCTACTGTTGTTGAGTAGCTGGAATAGTCACAGCAGTAACCTGACGAAACTGTCCTCTATTCACATTCCTCCGATGGTGTACAGTGTTTGTTCCACCCTCTCCCCTTCTGGGTGCCCCAGGGAATGGTTTCTTGGAACTCGAGGAACTTGAAGATCCAGGATCTTGAATCTTTCCTGCTTTGATAAGACTCTCAGTCCTCTCTCCACAGAAAACCACATCTGAAAAGCTAGCAAACGGGAAACTTCCCATACGGTCCATGAACACACCCTACAAGGTCCCGATGAACATGTCAATCAGCTCTCTCTCCAACATCGGAGGTTGTACTCTTGCAGCTAGCTCACGCCACCTCTGGGCGTATTCTTTGAAGCTTTCCCCAGTCTTCTGACACAAGCTCTGCAGTTGGGTTCGGCTCAAAGCCATATCCATGTTGTGCTTGTATTGCCTCAGAAAGGCTTCACCCAGATCTCTCCAGCTTCTGACTGATTCTTTCTTCAGATCCATGTACCAGTCCAAAGACGCTCTAGACAAACTGTCTTGGAAAAAGTACATCCACATATTCTCATCGTCAGTGTATGCGGAGATCTTCCTGTAATAAGGCTGTACATGAGTGTGAGGACAGGAAGTGCCATTGTATTTGTCAAATGGTGGCGCCTTGAATTTATAAGGGATCCTCAATCCATCAACCAATCCCATGTCGGTAACATCAAAACCCAGAGAGTTCTGACACTCCATGGCACGGATCTTCTCAGCAAGGGCATCCACTTTTCTATCCCTCTCTTCAATCCTTACAACCTCATCATCATCGCTGAGGAGAGTGAACATATCTTCTTGTCGGTCAACCAACGGAGCAGGATGGCGAACTGGAGCATGGGTTGCTCTAACATTAGCAGTCTCTTCAGCAAGAGGTTGTCCGTTGATTCTGATACCCCTTAACTCATCACCCACAACATAGTTATTGACGGGAATAGTGGCAACAGCGACGTTGTCATTAACAGGGACCCCCTCTGGTGAGTTACGGTTGACCGGTGGAATCACAGCTTCCTGTCTCTGGGCTAAGGCACGCAGCTCCTCTTGCCCTTGCACAACACCCTGCATCATGCTCATGAATTGGGCCATGTTAGCCCTCATCTCGGCCAACTCAGCTTGAACTTGGTCCATGTTTCTCTGTTGATTCAGTCTGGTAGCGTAGCGATGCGGATGATGATCAGCAATCCTGTCTCAGTCAGGAACCAGAGTGAGAAGTCTCTCCCAAGCATGTCTGTAATGCAAGAATGATATGTGCATGATATGCATGATATGGGTACTATATTTTATCATGAATGATCCTGAGAAAGGATATGCACATGCGGGTTAACTTTTCCCCTTTTTTTTTTAGAAAATAAACATGCTATGATGCAAATGATACATATGACTGGTTGGCCGTGCATCTCAAGGCACAGGTTCAGAGCTTCGGCATGAATTCGGAACCGGAAACCACAGATCAAAGTCATCTGGAACCCATACTTCAGAACCAATAGTCACCAACAGGACCAAACAGAAGTCACCAACAGGTCAAGAGTCACCAACTGTACTTGTAAAATGATTCATTCCCTCCCCACTCATGGGTGTCATCTAGGCCAGGGTAAGGTCAAGAGAAACGCAGGATAAACAACCCTTCCAAGAATATCATCATGTACATACCCGATGTATGTACCGATAATACCCCATCAGGATCTGAACTGCTCGTGATACCATGTTCCGCTAAGTGGCGCAATACCACCCGCTTCCCATGAATCACTCTATTCCTAGGTGTCCTAGAGTTCACTCATAGCCTGGGTATTGGGCCTTTTACCTCTTGGAACTCCCACCCCACAGAGAAACAGACACACAACCAGCACAATGAAAATATGATGAATGCAAACATAAATGCACATATATACAATCACATCATAATCATAAATGCAATAAATAAAGCAATAAAAGCAACCACACCCTATCCTAAAGAGCGCTAGGATTGACTCGCTTAGGGAAGATGGACCAGCAAGAGGTCAACTTCTCTTTATCCCCAGCAGAGTCGCCAGCTGTCGCATTACGCGAAAAACCGGCGGGAAAACGAAACAACAGAGCCGCCACCGTGCGTTATTTATCCCAAAGGAGGGAAAGGAAACGCTCGAAGTAAACCTGGAAAAGATATGGTCTCGCGACCAGAGAAAGATGGGATCGGGAGTTGGTTATGCGAAGGGAAGGTATTAGAACCCCTACGCCTACGTAGTCTGTCAGTCACAGACATCAGAATCGACGTAGTTCGGGACAGGGGAAACGTGCTCGCTAGGATGTCGCATCCTATGCATACGTATCTTCTCTAACCAGAGAAGAATCAGAGCACTCGTAGCTCGGCTAACGCACGCCAAACAGAACAGAAACAGGAAACCGACTGCCAATCGCTGGACTTACGTCAGACTCCACACAAAAAGGAAAACATGGAAACCGAATGCCAATCGCTGGACTTACATCGGACTCCGAACCAACAAACCCACATAGGAAACCAACTGCCAATCGCTGGACTTATGTCAGACTCCAAGCAAAGAAACACACACATGAAACCGACTGCCAATCGCTGGACTTATGCCAGACTCCGAACAAAAAAGGATAACAAACACACACAAAAAGAAAAGAAAGTGCCCGGAGAGATCAGCTCAATCTCCTGCCTACGTACCTCATCTGGTATGAGGATCAGGGCGACGTAGTTCCCCTTAACAGGGAAAGAACTTCTAACCTAACCAGAGACGAGGGAGATAACAAGCTACTAGGGAGACTACGACTCGAGCCTAGAAGTTGTCATGCATACGATCCCTATGTTGAGGTCTCTATCCTAACTTGCACAGGAAGCAAGCTAGCCTAAACAACACAATCACACAAATACAAGCACAATAAAGCAAGCACACACACTATATGCAAACAATTGGCTCACACAAGGCTAGGCTGTAGAAACAAGCCAACTGGAATGAGGTGTTTTTAGCTCTTCACCCTAACATTGAGAGTTAGGGTGAAGTAGATGAAATGGGAAGTGAGGGTAAGACCTCACAGCTCTTATCCCTGGCCTGGGAGAGCTTGAATCAAATAGAAAGTGTGGGAGTTCAGAATGTAGGAACTCTTCTCCACAGATGACTGACACAACAAGATCTTGGGTTCTTATTCACAATGCATCAACACATGGTGTGAGCAAAGTGAATGACACAACTGAATAGCAGGGGATGGATTGCACATCCCTTTTATCTGCCAATTGCCTCTTGAGAGGTCTTTACCTGCTTGGCACAAAATTAAACATCCACAAACATTGCCTCTTAAGGAGGGCTTCAGACAGGTGCCTGCCAAAGTAACATGACAGGTCTTCCAGACTACATGAAGATCAAGGGATTATACCTCAGTGGTATGCCAACCACAAGCAAGCAAAGCAAAGTTCAAATGAACTTAAAGCAACTTAGGTACCTGTGGAAACAGCTAAACCAATCAGTATAAAATCCAGACAATCAGGCAACAGTCAATATCCAACAGACAACCCAATATGCAACACAAAAGCCATAAGGAAAACTCAAGTGAGTTGTTCTCAAAGCCTACAAAACAAGCAAATGTTAGCCAACAATAACAAATGATCAAGCTCAAATGAAGGAGCAACATCAACCATGGAGATGTATACTTGAACCTGAAATTCACAACTCAAATGTAAGTAACAAACCACTAGGTCAAAGCCTAGGGTCAAAAGTGAATCAAAAATTCAAAACAGAAGCTCAAACTCAACATGAATCATGTTTAACCAATCAAGAACAAGTCCTAAAAAGGACCAAAGCAAAATCATCATGCAAGTTCATGTAATAGGCAAGAGAAGTCAATGACCAATTCAAGGCATCCAAATGATCATCATGAATGAAAATTCCCAATCAAAACAGAAATGATTCGAATAATTATGGAAAAATTAATTAGCAATCAACATATCCAAAACATCCATCACACAAACAATCAGAAGCATTAGAGGTTATTTGGCATGGAAATCAAATGGCATAAGTTGGACAACCAAATGTGTGACACAAATTGTCACACCATGCAAACACAAGCATAAAACAGATTTGGTACATGAGAAAAATACCAAACCAAGCCTAAAACATCCATCAATGTGTCTAGAATCAGCATGTAAAATTTCAAGTCCATTGGATTAAAAACAAGCATTTCATGATAGAAAGAGTAAGGCAAGGTCACAAATGTACATGTGTTCAATCAAGCTAGAGCCAATAAAATTCCAGCCAGGCACAACTTTCAAACTCATGATCATAAAAAACAAGACATCACAAGGAACATTTTGCAAAAAAATGGGAGTGAATTGGATCATTTTTCAATTTGTTATGGATTTTACAAGTTGATAGAAAAAATAAAATTCGAATATGAACATGGCATGGCAAATAGAGGGAAATGTGAAAAAAAAAGCTGAACATTTGAAAACTGCACTCGGTGAGAATCGAACCATGGTCAAATTCAAATGAGCGCGCTAATTACCAAAACGCCACCGTTTCCTCTAAGAACCCTAGCCAGAGAAAATTTCCAGAAAACGGCGTTTGAAACCGACGCAATTTACCAAAAACTGACGTAATTTTTCCAGATTTCTTGAATCTTCATCTTCTTCATGAGGAAGAAGATGAACACGAAGAACATTCATCACCAATTTCCAGAAATTTTCAAAGTGCCCAGAATTTCACAAGTTTTATACCAAAATGAAGCTTACACAATGAGGAACACGAATCCATAAACAATTCACACTAATTCATCATGAATTTCAAGAATCGAAGGAAAACTTTCTAGATCTACAAACTTTCAATTCCACATAACTTCATGAATATTGCACCAAATCACACGAAATTTATATCAGCATTCTCACCATGAAAAACTCTACAATTCTATGCACATAAAATCATGAATTAGGAGATTCAAAAATGTGACCTCTTGAAGCTCCAACAATGGCAGTGGTAGATTCAAGTGTCCAAAAGCATTCAAATCCCTTCTATCAACCTTGTTAACACCTCTGAAGTTGAAATTGAAGCTTGAGATGAACTAGATCTTGATTAAATTTGAATCTCCATTATCATGTTCTTGATCTTCAAGTGCTCAATTCTTCACCAAATTTTGCAATCAATGGCTTGATCTCTACTGAATCATGATCCAAAAACACAAATATGCAATAAAAATCAAGTGTTCTTTGGAGAATTTTTGAATTTGGAAGAAGAGAAGTTTTGGAGGGAAATTTTGGATCTAGATCTAGAATTGTGAAATTGTGAAAATTTTGTTATAATAACAATTTATATGACATGCTAATCCATTTTCTAATCATGCTTAGGCTTGGCTAATTATTTTTTAATGAGAAAAGAGGTGTTATGCAAAATTTGGTTTTTTCACCCCATGCATGCAAGCATACGTGAACAGTAGCAAATGGCCATGCATTTTCACTTAAAACCATGTTATGAACATGTTGGAATGGTTAAAAAGTCCATATGATGCACCACTTTTGCATTCATGATTTTCCCTCCAAAGTGGACATGAATATGCATATGATCATATGATGAATTTTCATGCAATGTAATGAATGATTTGGAAACTACATGTCATGAGAAGAATTTTTCAAAAAGATCCACTCAATTTGGAGTTATGAGTTAAAAGTTATGCCCTTTTGAAGTTCCGTGCACACTTGGCAATGATTTGATCATATCTCCTCAACCATTCATCAGATGCTCATGATCTTGGACTTTTTGGAAATGGGAGAGAAAGATATTCAACTTTCATGTTGGACAAAATTTCATTTGAAGCTCCTTTGATGTTGGAAATTCAAGTTGAAGTTTGTCCAAAAACTTGCCATTTTTGGAAACTTGAAATTATAGGTCACTTTCCATTTTTGGAAACTTTTGATCTGGCTTCAAAATCTTCAAGGTATGAGTTTGACATGATGAATAAACCTCTTTGGGACATGAATGAAGTATCTCAAACCATTTCTCCATCTCCTAGCCCTCAGTTGACTTGCAGTTGACTTTTATGGGCCTCAGATGACTTGGTCATGCACTGTGGACTTCTGAGCCTCTAGCCTTTGGTCAAATTGCTTCAAAATGAACCTTGAGTCATGTAAGCTCTCTATAATAACCCCTAGGGCTTTTATCTCATGGAAAAACCCTTGCTCTCTTGCATAGTTGAATTCTCCTGACCAGTCTTGACTGATGCAATGCAATGTGAATGCAATGTTAATGACCTAAAAATGAAATGAATGTACAAATGCGAGATGAAAATTTGAGGTGCTACACACATCCCCTGTGTTGGACCTCCGGTTACCTTCTCAAGCGAGGTCCACCGGACTGGTTCACTAATCACCATTAAGAAAATGAAAAAAGAGGACATGATCTGAAAGAAAAAATGGCGTAGGGCATGAATCTGACCTCAATTTAAAGTAACTCCAAATATATAGAAAGATATGAGGAGTTGTATTTTGAGGTGTGTCAACTGAGTTGCTCCGATTTGACCTCAAAGCAACTCAATCTTCTTGCCTACATTGGTAGGACTTCAGACAACCAAAGATCCAAGAGAATTGATGAGAATTAAGTGAGAATCTAAGAGAAGAAGATTTCTGAAAATTACCTTAGATGTTTTGCAGAAATGGATCATGCTTGCTTCAAACTTGACTTGATCACACTCGAGGAGCTTGCAGAAGTGGTTTGGCAATGGTACAAAGCTTTGGATCCTGGAGTTTTTAAATCTCCAAACAGTGAGATTCAAACTCAATTTTCAAGTTGAAAGTTCTCAGGTTTTCCTGTGAATTGTGAGGGTTTCAATGGGGGGGAAAGCTGGCGCGCAAGGTGTGTTTGAAATGAGCTCAGAGGCCTTGTATTTATAGCATTTGAGATTGATAATTGCACACTTGAAAAATTGCTAAAAATGGCAATGTGATGCACAAGCTTGCATGGGCGTGTACAGGCCCATGAAGCAATCCATTATGATCCAATTGCAACTGTACTGAAGTTCAAATCATGCTTGAATGGCAAGGCAAAGTGAAACGGAGTTTTGGACATTTGATTTTCTCCAATGATGCATACCTGTTAAGACCATGCGCAGCCCTAGCAAACCTCATCCAAAATGCATGAAATTGGGTTCTTTAGAAAGCTTAGATCAAGAAGAACAACTTTTATGTTGGACACTTTTCCATTTGGAACTTGGATCATGGTGAATTTTGAGGTGGAAGTTGGGAAATTTCACAATGTTGAAACTTTTTCTAAGTGTTAAGTCATATATCTCAATATTCCACCTTGCTTAACTTTTTATGTGAGCTCCAAATGAGAAAAGTGTCTTCATCAAAATTGTATCTCTTTCAAATACCTTCAAAATGGTCACCAATTTCATATTATTTGGGTTTACAATGATAGAGTTGCGCATTTTTGAAGTTGAGGAAAATTACTTGTTCAATGGTATCGGGCAAAAATGACCTATAATGTATTCTCATATCACATGCTCATAAAAGTTGAATTATCTCTCACTCCAAACATTAAATTTGAAGTGGACATCTTGAATTTCATTTTAAAACTTGGAAATATTTTATCTCATAAAAATTGAGCAAGTTATGGCCTTGGGAAGTTGACTTTCAAATTAGGGTTTAGACAAAATGACTTATAATGTTTCAACATAGAAAATGATTTTCCAAGCAAAAATAGCTCTATGTCTCAACATGAAAGTTGTTCGGAATGTCATTTAGAGTAACTTTTCTCTTATAATCATTTCCATATGGTGTAAATTGTAGGAGATATGATCTAGGGAGACCCAGTTTTGATCAGATGAATTCATCTGGCCAACCACCATCAACCAACTAATTTCCAATTCTCTTGACTTTCTAGGCTCATGGTAGATGATATATGCCTAAGATGATGAATTTTTAAATGTCCCTTGAGAAATTTGATCAATTGGTGAGATAGCTTGTTGGAGAAGTTACTCAAGATACCCAGTCAAACTAGGGTTTCCAAGGTAAATCACCTCCAAACTCTTGAAGAATACTTGATAAATATGACATGTAGAGATAATTGGGACTCAAATATGATTCTTTGAGACATTGTGGCTCAATCCTTTATTGTACTTTTAGCCCTGGGGGTCTTAAACCCTAGATATGAACTTGATAGATCAATGACGATCATGCCCTACCTACAAAAGAGTTAGGCAAATGCAAAGACATATTTTTGGTATTTTGGTTAGTAAAATGATAATATACAAGTATGATACAATCACATAGTGCTTGGTAATCTCTCCCAAAACAAACCCAATAAAAGAGGGGTAAGTAGAAAGCCAAGGTGTGATCCCAATGCTAATGCATATGATGAAATTGCATGAGGGATCTTAGGGATAAAATTGGGGTCTTACAGCTGCCCCTATTTAAGTACATTCTAACTGAGGAGGTGAAGGTTAAAATCTTCGTATTGACTCAGTAGAATGGGCTTAAATAACATCATAGAAACAAGTTTTGGTCCCTAAGAGACCTCATGATGCATATGATATGAATGTAAAAGCGAATTCTCTGTGGGGAAAATATTGCCACAAAGGAAAAGAAATCAGAGAGGTCGAATATCCGCAAGAGCATAATGCATTCCATAAGGAAAAACTCCCTGGGGAGACAGAGACTCTGAGGGGATAAAAGAGGTTGTGCGTAGGCCTGACTACGACTTTAAAAATTGCTGGGGGACTCAGAGGAATTCCATAAAAATGGAAAGACTCATCCAGGGAAATAAAACATTTGCGGGGGATACGAGTAGACCAGGGTAAAACTGTCATACTTGAATCTTGCAGCAAAAACGATTTCACTAAGGAAACGCACACTCAACTCAACTGGGGAAGGAATAAACTTCAACACAGGAGGAGCAGAAGTCTATTATCCACTACCTGTTACTGGGTAAGGAGATAATAAAGATCTGACAGAGAGGACATCCGCCATCGGTTAGGATGAACATATCAAGGATGACTCGCTGAGAACCACCAGGAGGGAGTATTCATTATCGGTTACTAGGTAAGAATAGCCTTGTCGGGGACAACTACCATTTATTGGGCAAAGCAACAAAGATGAGAATACCCGTCACCGGTTAGGGTGAACATATCAAGGATAGACTAAGAAGGGAAGAAAACCCGGCATCGGTTAAGATGAACATATCAAGGATAGACTTTCCTGGGATGTCAAGGAGGATATCCGTCATCGGTTAAGATGAACATATCAAGGATAAACCAACTGAGCAAAAAATAGGAATTACATCCATCGAATGCTGGATAGAATACCATCAAAGAGAAAATCCGTCACCGGTTGGGATGAACATATCAAGGATAGACTCTGTTGAGGAGCAAAATAGGAATTACATCTATCAATTACTGGATAGATTACCACAAAGAGAAAATTCGTCATCGATTAAGATGGACATATCAAGGATTAACTCTGTAAAGGGGAAAGAAAAGCAGGATTTACAACTACCAGCTACTGGATAGAAGACCGCAAAGAGAAGGAAACCCATCATCGATTAGGATGAACATATAAAGGATTAGCTCTCTGGGGAACAAAATAGGGATTACAACTACCTTTTTTACTGGGTAGAATACCAAAGATGAGAATATCCGTCATCGGTTAGGATGAACATATCAAGGATAAACTCAAACAGGGAAAGAAAATATTCGTCATCGGTTAGGATGAACATATCAAGGATATTCTTCCGAGAAAAAAATTAATCCACTAGGGACTCTCCTGATGGGGAAAACAGGGGTACCTTTGTCGGGTATTGGGCAAGAAGTAACAAACTGCAAACTAAGAGGAATATTACCAGCTACTGGGTAATAAACCCTTAAGGGACCCAAAGCATCTATCTAGGTAAGAACTAGAAAGAAACGGTCAATCAAGACTCAACCCAATGAGGATATAACTCAAGGGGAATGATTCCATCCAGATAATCCGCTGGGGAGTAAACTAAAACAAAAATCTTCCACGAGGAAAAAACTCAGTGGGGAAAGGAAAAAGGTTAATGTTTTTCTGCTTAAGGGGCTGACACTCTACAATTGAAGGAGGACAGATGCCAGATTTGTATTGGGACAAAGTACCGCCATAATAGAGAATAAGAGTCTCAAAGAATGAATCAACCAATATGATGATGCAATTAAGAAATTATATGAGTGTATATGTATATGTATATGTATCTATATATGTATATATGATGATTATGTTGACAAAATGATCGCAAAGGATACAACGCTGTCTCAAAAATTTGAATCATCGATACAATCCCCAGTAAATCCACAAAAGAGGGGAACAACTGCCGGAGCAAAGAGATCAATATCCCAAAGGATCAACCCTAGTTGGGGAAGGAGGAGATATGCTGAGAAAAACTGTTACCGAGTCTGCGGGGAACACCATATTGAATGGGAGACAACCGTACAAAGGATAAACACAAATAGCTGCTCAGGAACCAGGAGGAAACTCTGACTAGGGATCGAGCTGGATGGCGACTGGTGGAGAAACCAATGCAATCTACTGAGGAAACCAATCTTACTATGCTGGAGATCAAAACCAACATCAACCCTGCTGAGGAATATACAAACTCCGTTGGGGAATATCCACAAACTCTGTTGGGGAATATCCATAAACTCCATTGGGGGGAATGAATCAACCAACTCGGCTGGGGATAACTGAAGGGTTAACTGCTCGGGGGAACCATTAATGCTCCACACTTAGGACTTGCTGTTTTCGAAATGCTGTTGATATTTCTTTTTAATTGCTTTAAAATTCTTGCTTTTATATGTTTAAGAAAAATGATTTTGATTAAAAAATTTAAATCCAAAAACGATCATAATAAAATTTAAAGTATTTGGATGAAGTAAATAAGAGTGGAACAATTGGAGAAAAGCTCAACTTTATTTAATAGAATGGTAGTCTGTAAATGACAAGACCCCATAGATCTTTACAAAGTTGAAAATGGTAATTTACATGGAAAAGGGTCACATTGAATACAAATGATCACTAATCCTTCTACCAACTCTTGATAGCCGCTGTGCTTTTGGCCGCTACTGGGATGGTGAATTGACGTCATCCCTCGTGCTCAACAAAGTTTCTCCAAAAGTTGAAGATCAATAGAATGCAGTTACTTGCCATAATCCCTAATTTTTGCATAAGTTGCCCCGGGGTGGGGTACTCAACTTATCGGGAAAATTCTTTTCTATTTTATGTCTCTAATTTTTGCTTGCATCTCCCTTTCAGGTTTTCAATCCACCGAGACACTCATTTTTTCCTAAGCCGCCCTTTCGAGTTTTCAACTTAGCGAGTTGTTCTTTTCTTTTTTTTAGGAGAAGTATTTCTTGACTGCATCTGCGTTCACAAGACGAATGAACTCTTCACCATCCATAGTTGTAAGAATCAATGCACCGCCTGAAAAGGCTCTCTTAACAACATATGGGCCTTCATAATTAGGAGTCCATTTTCCCCTAGAATCTGGTTTAAACGATAGAATCTTCTTAAGCACAAGGTCACCTTCTCTGAATACCCGAGGTTTGATGTTCTTATCAAAAGCTTTCTTCATCCTTTGCTGATATAACTGACCATGGCACATGGCAGTTAGCTTCTTCTTTTCTATTAAATTCAACTGATCAAACCTGGTATGATATCATTCATCCTCAGTCAACTTGGCTTCCATGAGCACACACAATGAAGAAATCCCGACCTCTACGGGGAGCACTGCTTCCATACCATATACTAGAGAGAAAGGGGTTTCCCCTGTTGAAGTGCAGATGGATGTACGATACCCATGAAAAGCAAATGGAAGCATCTGATGCCAATCCTTATATGTTACAACCATCTTCTGAATAATCTTCTTGATGTTCTTATTTGTAGCTTCAACAACCCTATTCATATTGGGTCTGTAGGGAGAAGAATTATGATGTGCAATCTTGAAGTCTTTACAAAGAGCTTCCACCATACTATTATTCAAGTTCGATCCATTATCAGTAATGATCTTACTTGGCACACCATAACGGCATATGATCTGATTCTTGATAAACCTTACAACAACTTTCTTGGTCACATTCGCATATGATGCCACTTCAACCGATTTTGTGAAGTAGTTAATTGCCACCAAAATGAAACGATGTCCATTCAAAGCTTTAGGCTCAATCATGCCAATCATATCAATTCCCCACATGGTATAGGGCCAAAGGGAGGAAATAACGTTCAACAGTATCGGAGGAACATGAATCTTGTCCGTATAAATTTGACACTTATGGAATTTCTTCACAAACTTGCAACAGTCATATTCCATTGTCAGCCAATAGTAACCTGCTCGCAACATCTTCTTCGCCATTGCATGTCCATTGGAATGAGTACCAAAGGAACCTTCATGGACTTCAGTCATCAACAGGTATGCTTCGCGTCTATCCACGCATCTGAGCAAAACCATATCGAAGTTTTCTTGTACAATACCTCTCCATTAAGGTAGAAGTTGCTGGCTAATCTTCTCAAAGTCTTCTTATCTTTCACAGATGCCCCAGACGGGTAAATCTGACTTTGGAGGAAACACTTTATGTCGTAATACCACGGCTTTTTGCCTTTGATCTCTTCAACAGCAAACACATGAGCTGGCCTATCAAGACGCATCACAGTAAAATTTGGAACCTCATTCTAATACTTCACTAGAGTCATTGACGGCAATGTTGCAAGAGCATCTGCCATCCGGTTTTCATCTCGAGGGATATGATGAAATTCAACTTTGGTAAAGAAATTTGAAATCCTCCTCGCGTAATCTCTATATGGTATCTAACTGGGTTGATTCGTCTCCCATTCACCTTTGATCTGATTCACAACCAAAGCTGAATCTCCAAAGACATCTAAATGCTTTATTCTGAGATCAATGGCCTCCTCAAGCCCCATAATGCAAGCTTTGTATTCTGCCATATTGTTTGTACACTTGAAAGTCAATCTAGAGGTAAAGGGAAAATGCGTGCCTTGAGGAGTAATAACCATTTGCCCCAATGCCATTACCATATTGATTAACAGCTTCATCAAATACCATGCCCCAACGGGAACCAGGTTCTGGCCCTTCTTCAAGCAATGATTCATCACAGTCTTTCATTTTCAAGTACAAGATCTCTTCATCAGGAAAGTCATACTATACTGACTAATAATATTAAATTGGTTGGTGAGCGAAATGGCCAGCCAAGATACTACCTTTGATCGCTTTTTGATATCGGTATTCAATATCATACTTTGATAACAACATCTGCCAACGGGAAATTCTCCCAGTTAAAGCAGGCTTCTTAAATATATACTTGATTGGATCCATTTTGGATATCAACCAAGTAGTATGATTCAACATATACTGACGCAGACGCTTAGCAGCCCCAGCCAATGTGCAACAAGTCTTTTCTAGCATAGAATACCGAGTCTCATAGTCGGTGAACTTCTTACTGAGGTAGTAAATTGAAAATTCTTTCTTTCCAGTCTCATCTTGCTGACCTAGAACACAACCCATACTATCTTCGAGCACAGTCAAATACATAATCAATGGTTTTCCTTCAACAGGTGGAGACAGAATCGGAGGCTCAAGCAGATATTCTTTGATATTGTCAAAAGCTTTCTGGAAGTCTTCGGTCCAATCACAAGACTGATCTTTCTGAAGAAGCTTGAATGTAGGCGCACATGTGGCAGTCATATGTGAAATGAATCTTGAGATATAATTCAAGCGGTCGAGAAAACCTCTGATTTGCTTCTCAGTTTTGGGCGCAGGCATCTCTTGTATTGCATTGACCTTGGCAGGATCAACTTTAATACCCTTCTCACTGACAATAAAGCCCAACAACTTACCAGAACGAACACCAAAAGTACACTTATTAGGATTCAAGTGCAGTTTATACTTCCTCAAACACTGGAATAGCTTCAACAAATGCTCAACATGTTCTTCTTCATCAATGGATTTAGCAATCATGTCATCGACATAAACTTGAATCTCTATATGCATCATATCATGAAAAAGAGTAGTAATTGCTCTTTCGAAAGTTGCACCAGCATTCTTTAAACCGAAAGGCATCACTATATAACAGAATGCTCCCCAAGGTGTAATGAATATGGTCTTCTCCATATCTTCGGGTGCCATCTTGATTTTATTATGTCCAGAAAGTCCATCCATAAATGAAAAGACTTTGAATTTAGCAGTATTGTCTACCAACATATCAATGTGCGGTAGAGGGAAATCATCTTTCGGACTAGCTTTATTCAAATCTCTGTAATCGAAACACATGCGGACTTTTCCATCTTTCTTCGGCACAGGCACAATATTGGCCACCCATTGCGTTTACTCAACAGTCACAAGGAACCCAACATCAATCTGCTTTTGCATTTCTTCTTTGATCTTTACTGCCATATCAGGATGTGTTCTTCTTAACTTCTGCTTGACTGGCGGGCATTCTGGCTTCAACGAAAATCTATGCTCCACAATCTCAGAATCCAAACCAGGCATGTCTTGATAGGACCAAGCGAACACATCTGAATATTCTCGAAGAAGATCAACCAGCCCCTTCTTCGCATCTGGACATAGTCGAGACCCAATCTTGACTTCCTTCATATCATCTTCGAAACCCAAGTTAACTAACTCAATCTGCTCTTCGAACGGCTGAGTGGCTTTTTCATCATGCTTAAGAAGACGGGATAATTCATCACTCACCTCTTCATCACTTTCCTCCTCGGCCTCAAACACAGGGAATTCAAAATTTGGAGAAGGAGAAGGATCATTGTATTCAATGGGGTTAGAAACCAACCTGCATAATGATTTGATATTTTGATTTTAGAGAAGTGAATTTGTGACCAAATATTATGCAGATGGACAATTATATTGTTTATTTATGTTTTTTGTGATTACGATTTTTAGAATAAAGCAAAAAGTAAAAACAAAACATCATAGATGTGAATGAATAGAATTAATTTTATTGATGATCAAATTTGAAAATGCCCAACAATGTTCACTTCTCCCTTAGGCATAGGAGAAAGATTTTTTTTAAACAAATAAAAGCAATTACCTAGATTGATGCAAAATAACAGGAATGTCAACAACAGTCCAATTGTTGCAAGTCTTTCCATGCGTCACAAAATTGGTGCAGTCTTCCTCTTCGTCATCCTCTAGCACAATAGCTAAGTGTTGTTCATTGCCATGAATGAATCCTCCGCTACAAAAGCTAAATTGCATATCCTCAGACCTAGCAATTGATGAACCTTGTTGGAAGCCCAGACCGGTTCTACCTTTGTTGTCGGAGACCTCTACCATGCGCCCCCACTGATCAACATTACCTTCTTGAACATTCTTCATTGCATCTTTGATAACACTGAAATTTACCGTATTTTCGACTCCGATTTCACATACATTCTAGTTGTTTTATTATCATTTTGTTGTGTTATTTCTATTTTTTCCTTTGTTTTCAAGTTTTTACTTTAATCGGAGCCCCGATCGAGAAAAGGAGTGAAAAATAGCTAAAAACCCTAAAATTCAGCATTTTGTACTTGTGGCCTACCCCATGGCTGGCGCCATAGACCCTGCCATGACGTGTCCAAGCTCAACTTCCCTCAACTTCCACGTTCCCCACTACTTCCACTAAGGCGCCTCATTTTGTGCTTGTGACGGGCGCCATGGCCTTGTGGCGGGCGCCACAAGAGGAAAGTTTTTCCCTCCCATTTTCAAGTTGAAGGGCATCCTTGTCATTTCCATCTTTTTACTTGCTTATAAGTAGAAACTCGAAATCACTTTTACAATCATGCAAACTTAGAGCAGAGGCAAACTCAGAGCAACTTTGTTTCACTTAGGCATATATTCAGTATTTTAAAGTGGTAATCGCTTCGCATTGGAGTGTTATCACAATTGTGTAATCGAGTCTGTGATAGAGTCTGTAATCGAGTTTGGAGCACTTTGGAAGGAAGTTAATCCTGCCTCCATTTTCATTTCCGCTTTGCAATTTAATCAATCCTCCGATTGGAGCAGGTTTTTATTACTTGTCTTTATCTTATTTATTTTCCGCACTCGCTTTACTTTATTTATTTCCGCGTACTCGCTTTAAATTATTTATTTTCCCGCACTCACTTTACTTTATTTATTTCCTCGCACTCGCTTTAAATTATTTATTTCCTCGCACTCGCTCTACTTTATTTATTTCCTTGCACTCGCTTTACTTTTATTTACTTTCCGCACTCGCACTACTTTTATTTACTTTCCGCACTCGCACTATTTTTATTTAAATTACTGCACTTTTACTTTACCATGTCTAACTAAATCTATAACGTTAGAATGTAAGAATCGTAATTGAACCGATAATCCGTACAATTGTTCGCAGAAACACTTAAGGGCTATTTTAACTCTCAACTTAAGTTTTCCCGCACTTCAATTCCGTTGGGTAAGATTGAAAGCCGTCCAACGTCTTTTTAAACTTAATTGTTTTTAACAATTTCAAAAACAGCGAAAGCGCTTTGTTTAGTTAATTAGGAGATTTGAACATTAAGAAGAAAAGAGATTTTAAAACTATTTTCGGACGCGTTTATAAGTTTAGAGTCTGGTTCGTAAGAACCTCTTTTGGTTAAGAAATCCAGGTTATAATACTTTTCAACTAAGTCAAGATACTATATTTCTTAAAAATAGGTTTACTACTCTAACGCAATGCGCACCTTTTTATAAGTGACAATAAGAGGGTTTGATTAGGGAGTACGAATTGGTTCTGAATACGCAAAAGCGACAGTTCCTGTTAAATTAGTTCTTTTCAAAGTAGGAAACATTGCCCATAAGTAGCTCTACTAGCAAGTACTTGGATTATTAATAGATTACGTGAATTACATTCGACCCTGTCTTTATTAATTAAATTTATTTCAATACTTTAATTTTCATTGCACACTCCAAAAACACCTATTTTGATTGCCTTTGATAAACACCATAACAATAGATAACGATAGATTGACACTTGGTCTCTGTGGATTCGACAATCTTTTATATTACTCTGACGCGTTCGTATACTTGCCAAAAACACCGCATCAAGTTTTTGGCGCCGTTGCCGGGGACCAATTTCGTCAAATTTCATTTTCCTGTTGTTATATCGTTTAGAATTAGGCTATTTCCCGTCGGTCAATGCGAAGAACTCGCAGCTCCGGAAGTTTAAGCTTAGTATACCCTTTGGCGGAACCTGAACGTTACGCTCGCGCACGTTTATTCTTTCATAGAATTAAGAGAGCTATGGCCGAAGATCAAAACCAAAGAGCTCTTAAAGATTTCGTTCAACCATCTAATGAAGAACCAAGTTCTAGTATAGTATACCCAACCATCCCAGCTAATAATTTTGAACTTAAACCATCCCTGTTGCAACTAGTGCAATAGAGACAATTCGCAGGTCTCGCTACTGAGAACCCAAACCAACATTTAAAAATATTTCTTCAATTAGAAGACACTTTTAAAACCAATGGAGCTTCTCCTGAGGCAATACGTTTAAGATTATTTCCTTTTTCCCTCAGAGATAAAGCCCTATCATGGTTAGATTCCCTTCCATCCAATTCCATTACGACTTGGGATAACCTTAGAAGAGTTTTTCTTGCTACATATTTTCCCCCGAGTAAGACCGTCGTTCTTCGAAACCATATAACTAGATTTACCCAAAACCAAGGAGAATCGTTGTTCGAAGCTTGGGAGAGATATAAAGATTTGTTACGAGCATGCCCACATCATGGTTTAGAAAATTGGTTAATCATTCAAACCTTCTATAATGGACTTCATTACAACACAAAGATGACCATCGACGCTGCCGCAGGCGGTGCTCTGATGAACAAACCTTATCCTGAAGCTAGTGCCCTCATTGAAGATATGGCTCAAAACCATCAATCATGGGGAGTCGAACGAGCGACAGTTGAGAAGAAGGAAGCCCAAGGAGGAGTGCATGAACTAAGCTCTATAGACATGATGCAAGCTAAAATGGACGCATTAGCCCTTAAGGTCGAGCATATGTGCATAAACCTTAATACTGTAGCCGCATTTTCGTCGGATTGTGAGATATGTGGAACCAAAGGACACCAATCTGCAGAATGCAGTCTATTAAACGAAACCCACTCTGAGCAAGTGAACTACACCCAAGGGAACCCATATTCGAATACCTATAACCCTGGATGGAGGAATCACCCGAACTTCTCCTATAAAAACAATAACCCTATTCAAAATAATGCACCTCTGAGACCTAGTTATCAAGCCCCAAGATCAAATCAACCTATGCAACCTGTACCACCAAAGCCGAGCCTTGAGAAAATTATGGAAAATTTTATCACCGCTCAAACCCAACAAAACAAGGAGTTCATGAACCAAAACATTCATGTTAACGAATTGATTACTCAGTTAGGAACCAAGGTTGACTAAATAGTTACTCATACTAAGATGCTTGAAACCCAGATCTCTCAGGTAGCTTTAAACCAAGCCCCTTAGACTACACCTGGAGGACAGTTCCCTGGACAACCTCAACAAAATCCGAGAGGACAAGCCAATGCCATTACCCTACGAAGTGAGGACGCTTATGATGAGCCACCAAACCCTAGATTGAGTGAACCCGAAACTTCTACGGAATGTACCAAACCCACAGACGAAGTAAAGGAACCAGAGGAATCTGAAAACCAGGAAGGTCGAGATAAAGGAGAAGAACCTAAAGATAAAACTTACGTACCACCCCCGCCATATAAACCACCTATATCATATCCGCAAAGACTCAAACAAACCCAAATCAATAAACAATATAAATTTTTTATTAAAGTTATAGAAAAACTTCATGTAGAAATCCCTTTCACAGAAGTTATCACCCAAATACCTTCTTATGCAAAGTTTCTCAAAGACATCCTTACCAACAAACGTAGACTTGACGATCCAAAGCCTTTGGAATGTAATGCTACTTCCGAGGACAAATTAGCAAAGAAAGATAAAGATCCTGGAAATTTCTCCATTCCTTGCCTTTTTGGTAATCATGTCATCGAAAAAGCTTTTCTAGATTTAGGAGCTAGTGTAAGCTTAATGCCTTTAGCAGTTTGTGAGAGGTTAAACTTAGGAGAATTACAACCCACTAAGATGTCACTTCAGTTAGCCGATAGATCTGTTAAATATCCGATAGGCATTTTAGAAGATGTTCCTGTTAGGATAGGTCAGTTATTTATCCCTACTGATTTTGTTGTCATGGACATCAAAGAGGACATTGATATACCAATCCTTCTAGGTAGACCATTCTTATCGATTGCAGGAGCCATAATAGATGTCAAGAAAGGAAAGTTGACATTTGAGGTAGGTGACGAGAAAATAGAATTTATACTTTCGAAATTTCTTATGGCACCTGTGATGGGAGACTCGTGTTATGCCTTAGATATCATTGATGAATGTGTTAGAGAATTAGAACAAAAAGAAATTATAAAAACAATTAAGTTACCATCAACTCTCATAAGGGAAGATGACGACTTTAAGAAACCCTACATTGATGATAACCTTTACGAATGTTTATCCCTTACCCCAGATCCTATGCCGTGCCCTAAGAAACCAACCTTAGAACTTAAGGAACTGCCTAAGAACCTGAGATACGAGTTCCTCGATGAAAAGATGAACCGTCCAGTTATAGTTAGTGCTACCTTGAGCCAAGAGGAGACGAACCAACTTTTAGACGTTTTACGAAGATATCCCTCAGCCTTAGGATATAATATCTCTGACCTGAAAGGTATAAACCCATCCGTATGCATGCATCGGATTTCACTAGAAGAAGATTCAAAACCCTCTAGGGAACATCAGAGAAGAATAAACCCTATAATGAGTGATGTTGTTAAAAAGGAAGTTCTTAAGTTACTTGAGGCAGGTATAATCTACCAGATCTCGGATAGTAAGTGGGTGAGCCCTGTGCATGTAGTACCTAAAAAGGGAGGCATCACAGTCGTGCAAAATGATAAAGGCGAACATGTAGCAAAACGTTTAGAAGGAGGATGGCGGATGTGTATAGATTATAGAAAATTAAATAAAGCAACTAGGAAGGATCATTTCCCTTTACCATTTATAGACCAGATGTTAGAGCGTCTAGCCATACACTCTTACTTCTGCTATCTAGATGGATACTCTGGATTCTTCCAAATACCTATCCACCCCGAAGATCAAGAAAAAACTACCTTTACATGCCCTTATGGAACTTTTGCCTACAGACGAATATCGTTCGACCTCTGTAATGCCCCAGCTACTTTCCAACGTTGCATGATGTCAATCTTTGAAGATTACCTAGATGGTATCATGGAAGTGTTTATGGATGATTTCTCGGTTTGCGGATTTGATTTCCACAATTGTCTTGCTAACCTTGAGAAAATCCTGGAGAGATGCATGGAGGTGAACCTCGTGCTAAACTGGGGAAAATGTCATTTCATGGTAACCGAAGGAATAGTTTTAGGACATATAGTTTCCGAAAAAGGTATAGAGGTAGATAAAGCTAAAATAGAAGTTATAGAAAACCTAAAACCACCAAAAACCATCAGAGAAGTCCGAAGCTTTCTTGGACACGCTGGATTCTACCGGCGTTTTATTAAGGACTTCTCCAAAATAACTAAACCTTTAACTGGACTTTTAATGAAAGATGCTGAATTCATTTTCGATGAAAAATGTAATGACGCATTTAATCTTTTAAAGTAAGCATTAGTATCTGCACCCATTATGAAACCACCTGATTGGCCAGAACCGTTTGAGATAATGTGCGATGCTAGTGATTATGCAGTTGGAGCCGTTCTAGGACAAAGGAAAGATAAAAAATTACATGCCATTTATTATGCCAGTAGAACCCTAGATGCTGCCCAACTTAACTACACAACAACTGAAAAAGAATTACTCGCTGTAGTTTTCGCTATAGACAAATTTAGATCTTATCTAGTAGGAGCAAAAATTATAGTTTACACAGATCATGCTGGAATTCGTTACCTATCAAGTAAAAAAGATGCCAAGCCCAGGTTACTCCGATGGATTCTATTACTACAAGAGTTTGATTTAGACACAAAAGATAAAAAAGGCACTGAAAATGTAGTAGCTAATCACCTTTCTAGGCTAGAACATCTAAAACCAGAACTAGTACCCATAAATGATGATTTCGCCTATGATAGACTGATCGCTAGAGTAGAAACCATTGAAGATAATAACCTAGATCCTTATAAACATTCTCAAAATTCCTTAGCAATAAGTAACGTACCCTGGTATGCAGACTTCGTTAATTACCTAGCTGCTGATATAGTACCCCCTGATCTTGACTACCACCGCAAGAAGAAATTCTTCCACGATGTGAGAGACTTCTATTGGGACGAACCGCTCCTTTTCAAAAGGGGTAAAGATGGCATTTTTCGTCGTTGCGTTCCAGAAGAAGAAGTAAATAGTATTATCGAGCATTGTCATTCTGCACCTTATGGTGGACATGCGAGCACCTCTAAGACATACCCCAAGATTCTTCAAGCTGGCCTATTCTGGCCTACCATGTGGCATGATGTCTATGCTTGCATTGTCAAGTGTGATAGATGCCAACGTACTGGAAACATTTCAACGCGTGATGAAATGCCTCTAAGAAAGATTCAGGAAGTAGAACTCTTTGACGTATGGGGTATAGATTTCATGGGACCTTTCCCACCATCCTTAGGAAATAGGTATATCTTAGTAGCTGTAGACTATGTGTCTAAGTGGATTGAAGCTATAGCTGCACCCACAAACGACACTAGGGTAGTAATCAAACTATTTAAAAACTATATATTCCCTAGATTTGGAACACCACGTTTAGTCATAAGCGATGGAGGATCACACTTTATATCGAGAATATATGACAAACTTTTAAGAAAATATGGAGTTAGGCATAGAGTAGCAACACCATACCACCCACAGACTAGTGGCCAAGTAGAAGTATCTAACAGGGAGATAAAACAAATCCTAGAGAAAACTGTTTCTATCTCTAGGAGAGACTGGTCTCAGAAGCTTCAAGAAGCATTATGGGCCTATAGAACCGCTTTCAAAACCCCTATAGGAACTACTCCTTATCAACTAGTTTATGGAAAATCATGTCACTTACCATTCAAATTAGAGCATAAGGCCTATTGGGCCATTAAAACTTTGAATTTAGACTACCTAGCCGCTGGAGAAAAGCGTAACCTAGACATTCATAAATTAGAAGAACTTAGGCAATCTGCCTACGAGAATGCAAAAATATATAAAGAGAGGACAAAAGCCTATTACGACAAAAGAATAGTAAAGAAAAATTTCAATATAGGTGATCCTGTTCTCCTTTTTAACTCTAGGTTACGAATCTTCCCTGGTGTAGCGGTGTATTCGTCACTTTATGATTTATTGTCTAAATCAAAAGCAAAGCATACAAAGATAGAGTCGCCACAGCACTTTTATTTATCCAAAGGAATGGCTAAAAAGCGAACAAAAGCCTAAGAAGTTTTACACATAGAAAACTAATGAAAGGTCAGAGATCTGGGTAAGGGGGTAATTATGCAAAGGGAAGGTGTTAGGCACCCAATGCATCCTAGGTACTCCTAAGAAACCTCTTTTCACAACTTGTTGTATCAAATGATTTGTTTATGAAATATTTTTGTGCAAACATTGATTGGGAGGATGAGAAAAGAATATAAAATTTTATTATTTTTGTGTTTGGATGGATAACCATTGCCTATGTACCTTTACAGGATCAAAACCTCGTAGTTCGGCTAAAAGATTTCCAAAAAGTAAGTGGATTGATTTTAAACAAAAGCCCTAAGGTCTTTCATTATCCATGGGAGAAAACTCAACCTATACAACCACAAGTCCACCATGTGAGAAAAGCTTCAACTTGCTAGTGAGGGACCATGCCCTATAATAAGCAAGGAAGTCTTACAATTCAATCACTAAGGACAAAAGGTGAGATTCACATCAACCACTAAGATAATTGAGATCTATGGCTAATGTATGAAAACTTATCAAGAAGTGGACAAGGCCACAAAACAATTGAATGAGTGAAATTAACCAATTAGGATTTATTCACAAAGATGAAGTCAAAGTATGATTAGAATTCAATTCAAAAGAAGTATTATGAAAAATGAAGTTTGAAAATCAAAGGCCTAAAGCCTAGGTTTCTAGTTTGAAAAGAAGTGAAAATGTTTGCACAAAGTTTTCTGGTTTGGGTTAACATGCAAATGGAAGTTGTAAAGAAACAAAAGGGTGGGATGTTAAGGGATGCAAAACTTCCTAGATGTTCACCTCTTGAGATCATATGTAGATGATCCAAGTGATTCCTTTGGAAAAGGCAACAAGCAGGTAACAGATAAATAATGTATCAGGCAAAGCCAACATAAACGGAAACCAGGATGGATACCAGATGCCAATCAATGGACTTACACTAGTCTCACAAAACAAAGATGGATACCGGATGCCAATCAATGGACTTACACCAATCTCACAAAACAAAGATGGATACCAGATGCCAATCAATGGACTTACACTAGTCTCACAAAACAAAGATAGATACTGGATGCCAATCAATGGACTTACACCAATCTCACAAAGCAAAGAGAACAAATGCAATAAGCAAGAGGAAACAAGTTGCCAATAAATGGTCTTACACTCGACTCCAAGGAAATGGAATGCCATTCAATGGTCTTAGTTCCAACTCCTACCAGATCACAGGAAACATCTGCCAATAATGGACTTACAATTGACTCCTCAATGGATAAAACAAGATGTCACAAAGTATGAACAATGATCATGAGATGATATACAATTAATGCTCAAAGATGAAAGCAATGCACAGAGGCACACACAAACAATTATGCACATATGGGCAAATAAGCAAACAACAATCACTTATCACACACTATACACAATCAATAGGCTCAAGCAAGGTTAGGCTTTAGAAACAAGCCAACTGGAATGGGGTGTTTTGAGCTCTTAACCCTAACATTGAGAGTTAGGGTGAAGCAGATGAAATGGAGATGAGGGTTATGCCTCATAGCTCTTATCCCTAGCCTGGGAGAGCTTTAAATAATAGAAAGTGTGGGAGTTCAGAATGTAGGAACTCTTCTCCACAAATGACTGACTATATGGACAAGATTTTGGGTTTTTATTCAAAGTGCATCAACACATGGTGTGAGCAAAATGAAAGACACAACTGAATAGCAGGGGATGGATTACACATCCCTTTTATCTGCCAATCGCCTCTTAAGAGGACTTAACCTGCTTGGCACAAAGATAAACAAACGAAGATATGGCCTCTTAAGGAGGGCTTCAGACAGGTGCCTGCCAAAGTAACATGACAGGTCTTCCAGACTACATGAAGATTAGGGATTATACCTAAGTGGTATGCCAACCACAAGCAAAAGCAAAGCAAAGTTCAAATGAACTTAAAGCAACTTAGGTACCTGTGTAAACAACTAAACAAATCAGTACAGTATTCAGACAAACAGACAACAGTCAACAACAAACAGACAATCCCAATATATAACACATAAGCCATGAGGCAAACTCAAATGAGTTATCATCAACCTACAAAACAACAAATGTTAGTAATCAAAATAAAATATCAACATTCAAATGGTGAAGCAACATTAACCATGGAATTTGGATGCTTGAACCTGAAACTCAAAGCTCACATGTAAGTACAAACCACTAGGTCAAAGCCTAGGGTCAAAGGTGAAGAAAAAAATTCAAAACAGGAGTTGAAATTCAACACAATGGAACTTCAAACACATATTAACATGTCCTAAAAAGGACCAGATCAAAATCATTAAGCAAAGGCATTTCATGTGCAAGAGAAGTCAAAGACAATTTCAAAGCTCATATTTGGACATTGAGAATGAAAATTCCAAATCAAAACAGAAATGATTCAAATAATTCTGGAAAAGTTCATGAGCATTCAACACATCCAACATGATCATCATACAAGAAATCAGAAGCATTAAAGGTCATTTGGCATGGAAATTAAATTGTACAAGTTGATCAACCAAGTTTGTGACACAAATTGTCACACCATGCAAACATGTGCATAAAATAGAAATGGTAAATGAGAAAAATGTCAAACCAAGCCTAAAACATCCATTAACATGTCAAGAATCATCACAAAGTCTAACACCATTCAAAATCCAGCCATGCACAACTTCGGCAATTATCATCATAAAATTCTAGACATTCTAAGGAACAAGTAGCAAAAAACCAGGCATTTTTTGGATCATTTTTCAATTTAATATGAATTTTGAAAGTTGGATGAAAAAATAAAAATCAAAGTGATCACATAGCATGTAATTTGGAGGGAAAGCAAAAAATGATGAAGCAATTTGAAAACTCCTTGCGCCAGGAATCTAAGCCAGTCCAGATTCAAATGAGGCGCGCGCCATACACAAAACAGTGCCATTTTGAGCAAAACCCTAGCCAAACCAGATTGGACGCTAAGCCGTCGCAAATCCGACGCTAATCTGGAAAAACGTTGTCTTCCTCATGAACACGATGAATGAACAGTAGACCTTCAAACCAAAATTTCCAGAATTTCCAGAATTTTCCAGAATCATGAAATGAATACATCAAATGAATCCTTATGCAACGTAGGTCATAGATCAAGTATTAATTCAGTCTAAATCATCACCAATAACAAGAATCGATCAAAAGAAGTTTGGTGTACAAAACTTGAATCACACATATCTCATTCAATAATGCACTATTTTTCATGAAATTTTCACCAGAATCATTAGCAACATGAGATCTACAAGAATATATGCATGGATTTGAGAATTAAGAGATTCGAAAACTGAACCTCTTGAAGAGAAGTTCCTTGCAGTGCACTATTCCAGGCCTTGAATGATCCAAATCCAGTCCAGAATGCTTGTGATGATGTTTGATGAAGAAAAGGAAGCTTGAAACCGTGTAGATCTAGCTTAACAGTCCATTTCTGTTCTTGAGTTCTTGCTTGAATTAGGCTTGATTATGCTCGAATTCTTCAAACAATCACTGGATTCACACTCTATCAAACTCACTGATCATGAATCTTCAACAAAAACAACGTGTTATGTTGAAGAAATTTGAATTGTGATTTGAAGAAAATTTTGGAGGGAGAAAATTCTTAGATCTAGAAATGGTGAATTGTGATTAACCTCCTTCAAATTCTGTTAGATTTAGGTATTTATATGAAGTCCTAATCACTTTGCTAATCCATACTTAACTTGGTTAATTAAAATAAGGTGTTTTGCAAAATTTCAAAAATGCATGGTGCATGGACTAATCCCACATGAACAGTACCATTTCCTTCATCAATTACACTTAAAATCATTTTTTAAACCCAATGGCAATGGTAAAAAGTTCCCATGATGCACCATTTTTGAATTTTGCAATTTCCCTCCAAAAAAGGCATGGAGTAGCAAATGATCATGTGATAACAATTCATGAAATGTGGTGAATGTTTTGAAAAGCTCATGTCATGAGAAGCATTTTAGAAAAAGAGGCACCAAATTTGGAGTTATGAATCAAAAGATATGGCCATTTGAAGTTCCAAGCACACTTGGCAATGATTGGATCATATCTCCTTAACCATTCATCAGATGCTCATGATCTTGGACTTTTTGGAAATGGGAGAAAGAGATCTTCAACTTTCATGTTGGACAAAATTTCATTTGAAGCTTATTTGATGTTGGAAAGTTAAGTTGAAGTTGGATCAAAAACTTGCCATGTTTGGAAAGTTGAAATTATAGGTCACTTTCCATTTTTGGAAACTTTTGACTTGACTTCTAATTCTTCAACCTTGATCTTTGGTATGATGAATAAGCATTGTTTGGACATGAATGGGATAAAGAAACTTAATTTCTCAATTCAAAACCCACAGTTGACTTTTTAGTTAACTGCATTGGTCCTTAGATGACCTGAAAATGTTCTGATGAATTTGGGGCCTCAACCACTTGGGAAATTGCTCCAAAATGAACCTATAGCTCATATGAGCTCCAAATAATGATCACATCATCCATATCTCAATGGAAACTTCATCTCTTACACACAAGATTCACTTGAATTGCCTTGACTGTTGACTGCTTAAGCTGCAAGTAACAAAGGTTAATCACATATTTTTGTACATTTTGGTTAGTGATTAAAAGAAAAGCAATGACATACAAATGCAAGCCATGCTTGGTGATCAAGAACCACTCTCAAAGAAATATCCCACCCATAGGGAAGGAAGCAAGGTGTCCAATGATCCTTGAGGCAATGCAATGTTATGATATGATGCCATGAGGGATCTTAGGGACAAAATTGGGGTCTTACAGATGCCCGTATTTAAGGTCATTCTAGCCAGAGAAGTGAAGGTTAAAATCTTCATCTCGACGCGGTAGAATGGGCTTAAATAACAGTAATGAGACAAATTTTGGTCCCTAAGAGACCTCATAATGCAAATGTATGAATGCAACATAAACAAACTCTGTGGGGAATATGGGTCCACAAAGAAAGAAAGACGATCCATCGGAGTAATACACTCACCAGGAACAGAGACTCTAACAGGACTCTCATGGGGATAAGAAAAAGAATGCGTGAGCAGGACACGACTCTAAATTAGGAAAAACAAGAATTTGACACTGCGCGAGCAGGACACGACCGGACTAGAGACCTTACTGGGGAGTAAAGGACTCAAACTGGGGAGAAGAAGAAATTTCCAAAGGGAACAAATCCAATGGAAAGACTCAAGCTGACTCGAAAACGCGTGTATTGGGGAGAACGCCAATACAGCACAACTATCCACAAAGGATACTTCGGATGAAAATCCGGACTCGGACTGGGGAAAGATTCACACAGAACCTCCCTGCCGGGGAAAACTGCATATATTGGGGAAAACGCCAATACAGCAAAAAGGGTAAAAATCACAACAGAAACTCCGCTGGGGAACGTCTAACAAAAGACTCTCTTGGGGTAACTCTGCAAGATGAGGTGTTACCGGTTACTAGGTAACAAGGTCAAAGAGACATGTGGTCTAAACACCGGTTACTGGGTGAAAGAACAACAAGCTCAGGAAGAATGAATATCTAAGACCGGTATAAGGGTGAGAGATATCAATCGACCAAAACATCTGAGAAAGACCTGAAAAAGGTACATCAACTCAGGAAAATCTGACTCCACAGGGGACCAAGGTCATAATAGGGAGCAGAAAGGAAGGAACACCAGGGATACCGGTTACTGGGTACATAATAGGTGACCAACCAGAGGCTTGAATTGGTTTTTACTGCCAAAACACTCATCATCCGAAAGGAGGGCTTGAAAAAGCAAATCGACTTACAGGATGGACATTCGACTCCACAACAGGAAAACGAATCTTACTCAAATGGGGAAGGACAAAAGGCTTCAACCAAAGAGTGCATGGGATATATTATCCATTACCGTCATAACGTGGATAGTATACTCGCATGAGATATATTATCTATTACCGTCAGAACGTAGATAATATACTTGCATGGAAGGAACACCAGGGATACCGGTTACTGGGCATATAATAGGTAACCGACCGAAAAGAGAAACAATCGTTACCAACAACAAACAGGGTAAACGAAAGATAACTCACAGGGGATAAATTGCAAGCATACGACAATTATCCGGGAGACATATCACCGGTTACTGGGAGATACGCTCAAAAAGGGGAAGAAATGAATATTCGATTCCGCACAAGGAACACGAATCGTACTCGACTGGGGAAACACAATAGGTTTCGACTGAAGAGTGCATGAGATATATCATCCATTACCCTCAGAACGTGGATAACACACTCGCATGGAAGATTATCCACAACCGGTTACTGGGTTAATAAAGGATAAATCAACCGAAAAGAAAGGCATCGGGATACCAAAACTAGGTATATAAAGATGACCGATCAAAGGGAGCAACAATCATTACCAACAAAAGGGTAAATGAAGGATGACTCACTGGGGACGCATTGAAAAAATCAATGATCCGGGGAACAAATCACTGGCATACGGTGAAAGGACCCGCTGAGGATAAAATTGCTAGCATATGGCAATTATCCATAAAAACATGCTGGGGATACAAGTGCTTACTCAGAGCAATCACCCAGACAAAGGAAATATCAACATCGAATACTGGATGAAGATAACCACAAAGAGTGACCATCATCGGTTAGGATGAACAACAAGGTTAACTCTGCAAAGGGGAGAACAAAGGATTTTACAACTACCGAATACTGGGTAGAAGACCAAAGACTCTGGCTGAGGAAACAAGAGGTTTACCACTACCGACTACTGGGTAGAAAACCAAAGACTCAGTTGAGGATAACATTGCTAGCATACGACAATTATCCACAAGAAAGCACAAACTCTGCTAGGGAGACAACAACAACATAGGATTTACAACTACCGAATACTGGGTAGAAGACCGCAAAATCCGCCATCAACCAGAATGAACCAACAAAGGTTACCTCTGTTAGGGGAAAAGAGATGGGACTTACCACTACCGGTTACTAGGTAGAGGGTCACAACTCTGATGAGGATACAAAAGTAGGGTTTACAACTACCGAATACTGGGTAGAAAACCAAAGCCTCTGCGTGGGGAGCGAAAGGATCACAACTCCGCACGGGGAACAAAAATAGGGTTTATAACTACCAGTTACTGGGTAGAACACCACAAACTCTGCTGGAGAGCAAGAAAGTAGGATTTACAACTACCGAATACTGAGTAGAAAACCACCAACTCCTGCTGAGGAACAAAATGTTCACAAATACCAATCTCTGGGTAAACAACCACAGATTCCGCAAAGAGGGAAAAAGGTATACAGGATTTACAACTACCGGTTACTGGGTAGAAAACCATAAATGGTAGGACTTATAACTACCGGTTACTGGGTAGAGGCCCAAACATTCCGCTATGGATAAAATGAATTATTGCCAGTTACTGGGCAATTTATTCATTTATTCCGCAGGGAAGCACAAGAGACAGTTGAAAAAGGGCCAATTCAGGATTAAACAAAAAAGGCAAACTGAATCAAGACTCGTCCTAATGAGGATATAACTCAATAGGGAAAACCCATCCCAATATATGTGTTGGGAGGAAATGGAAACAACCGTCATCCACGAGTATATATCTCAGTGGGGAACTGCAGAAGGAAAGACAAACACTTTCTGCTTATGGGGCTGACTCTATATTGAGAGATTAAACACCCGACATCTGCTTGGGAAGATCTACTTGGGAGATCTATATCACCAATAGCAGGAGACAACAAACAAAAGACATATGGCAAAAAATGCAACATGAATATCTAAATGTTGAAAGTATGCATGAATATGCGTTATTTATGTTTGATGAATGCTGACAAAACAGACATTTCTAACACAAACAGGTCCAGGAATCAAACGCCCGGTACTACCCTTCCAGAGGAAAAAACCAAGAAATCCAACTGGAAAGCCAATCTGCTGGAGATCTGAATGCTAAAAAGCAAAGATCTGCTGGGAAAAAATCCAGAGATATCAAAGAAATCACAAAATCTCTGAGCGATGGATCATCAATGAACCCAACTGGGGAACAGAAGTTCACAACAGGCAAAAACTGCCACGAAAGAAACTCTGTTGGGGAAGTGGAGAAATCACGAGATTTCTGCAGGGGGATCATCAGTCTCAACTGGAAAAGGAGCTCATTGCACAGGCGAAAGCTTCCACGAAAACAGAACACACAAGTAGAATCTGGCCGCACAAGCAACTCTACCGGGGATACTGTTAGCAACTCCATTGGGGATAAATCCACTGAGGGAAAACAAATCACACAAGTAGATTCTACCATACAAGCCACTCTACTGGGGATCACAACATCAGGAAATCACCAAATCTCTGCAGGGGAGAAAACCATCACAGATACATTCCACCATGCCACAACACCACTGGGGATTTATCTGAGGCAGAGAAGGAGAACTGGGGATCAACCACCACATACCAAACCTTCCAAAAGGAACCATAACCGCTGAGGAGGCAAGAATCACTGCTCTGCTGAAGGGGGGAGAGGTAAAAACCTCAACAAGCACCGTGAAGGGGAGAGATAGCATAGATGAAGTACATCATACCAACAACTCCGATGTGGACTTCACTGAGGAGAGAATATTGTTGGAGAGGAAAATTGAAGTCTTCAACAAGCACTCTGAGTGAGGAGGAGTCATAATAAAGGCTCTGCTCAACAAAATCTGTTCGGGAGAAAATCCCAACAAACACCCTGCTTAGGGAACAAAATCTCAACAGAAACTCTGCTTGGGAGAAACCCCAACAACAATCTGGAGAAAGAGGATACAACCATGCCAGGAATATGAACAAATGTCTTACCCTGTTGGAAATCATGGCACCCTTCGGAGAGCACTGAGAAATTCTTAAGTATCCTTTTATCATTATGAATGTTCACTTTGTTAAAAAACAATTTTGAAAAATTTGTCTAACACAATGACATTTTATCAATTAAAACATGCAAAACATTTGTTGAAATGAAACAAATAAGAGTGCAAATAATTGAATAAAAACTCAAATTTATTTGATGGAATGGTAGCTTGCAAATGGCAAGACTCCATAGATCTGTACAAATTTGAAATCGGTGATATATATTGGAAGAGGGCTACATTGAACATAATGACCATTTCTCTACCAATTTGAATCCGATGTATTTGAAGCTTCAGTTGACGACGACTGAGCGAGAATCTCTGACGAAAAGACAGCTGTGGAACAGAAAGTCATGTCAGGATGTAGTTACTTGCCAAATCCCTAATTTTTGCCTAGATTGCCCCAGGGTGAGGTACTCAATCTAGCGGGATGCAAATTCATTTTTTTCATGTCTCTAACTTTTGCCTGGATCACCCTTTTGGGTTATCCACCGAGACACTCATTTTTTCCTAAGCCGCCCCTTCGGGTTTTCAACTTAGCGAGCTATTCTGTTTTTATTTTTAGGCGAAGTATTTCTTGACTGCATCTGAATTCACAGGACGAGTGAAATCCTCCCCATCCATTGTTGTAAGCATCAAAGCACCTCCTGAAAAGGCTCTCTTGACAACATATGGACCTTCATAGTTTGGAGTCCACTTGCCCCTGGAATCGAGCGCGAAAGAAAAGGCTTTATTGAGCACAAGGTCACCTTCTCGGAACACACGAGGCTTGACCTTCTTATCGAATGCTTTCTTCATTCTCTGCTGATATAACTGACTATGACACATGGCAGTCAATCGCTTCTCTTCAATTAAATTCAGCTGGTCATAACGACTTTGAATCCATTCAGCATCAGTCAACTTGGCTTCCATCAAGACTCTCATTGATGGGATCTCCACCTCTACTGGGAGCACAACCTCCATGCCGTATACAAGAGAGAAAGGGGTTGCCCTTGTTGAAGTGCGGACAGATGTACGATATCCATGCAAAGCAAATGGCAGCATCTCATGCCAACCTTTGTACGTGACTGTCATCTTCTGGATAATCTTCTTGATGTTCTTATTAGCAGCTTCAACAGCCCCATTCATCTTGGGTCTGTAAGGAGATGAGTTATGGTGTGCAATCTTGAACTCAGCGCACAACTCTTCCATCATCTTGTTGTTCAAGTTAGATCCATTATCAGTAATGATCTTATCAGGCACACCATAACGGCCTATTAGCTGATTCTTGACAAACTTCACGACCACCTGCCTGGTCACATTAGCATACGATGCCGCTTCAACCCATTTGGTGAAGTAATCAATTGCTACGAGAATAAACCTGTGTCTGTTGGACGATTTCGGTTCAATCATGCCGATCATGTCGATTCCCCACATAGAGAAAGGCCATGGTGATGAAATCACATTCAGAAGTGTCGGAGGAATATGAATCTTATCCGCGTAGATCTGACACTTGTGGCATTTCTTCACATATTTGCAGCAGTCAGACTCCATTGTCAACCAATAGTAGCCTGCTCTCAGCATCTTTCTAGCCATGGCATGTCCATTGGAATGAGTACCAAATGAACCCTCATGGACCTCAGTTATCAATAGGTCTGCTTCGTGTCTATCCACGCATCTGAGCAAGACCATGTCAAAATTTCTCTTATACAGCACTTCACCACTGAGGTAGAAACTGCCTGACAACCTTCTCAAAGTTTTCCTATCTTTCACAGATGCCCCAGGCGGGTAAACCTGGTTCTGGAGGAAATTCTTGATATCAAAATACCAAGGCTTGTCATCATTCACTTCTTCAACTGCAAACACGTGAGCTGGTCTATCCAAGCGCATCACGGTGATATTTGGAACTTCATTCCAATACTTGACTACAATCATCGAAGCAAGCGTAGCAAGAGCATCTGCCATCCGATTATCTTCTCGAGGAATATGATGAAAGTCAACTTCAGTAAAGAATGTTGAAATCCTCCTCGCATAATCTCTGTATGGAATGAGACTTGGCTGATTCGTCTTCCATCCTCCCTTGATCTGATTGACAACGAGGGCCGAATCACCATAAACGTCGAGGTGCTTGATCCTCAGATTAATGCACTCTTCTAATCCCATGATACAGGCTTCGTACTCCGCCATATTATTCGTGCATTTGAAAGTTAGCCTTGCTGTAAAAGGAATATGTGTGCCATGAGGAGTAATGATTACTGCCCCAATTCCATTTCCATACTGATTTACAGCGCCATCAAACACCATCGTCCATCTGGAACCAGGTTCTGGACCTTCATCAAGTGTTGGCTCATCACAATCTTTCATCTTCAAATACAGAATCTCCTCGTCGGGGAAGTCATACTGAACAGAATAATGATCTTCAATCGGCTGATGGGCCAAATGGTCAGCCAAGATACTACCTTTGATAGCTTTCTGAGCTCGATACTCGATATCATACTCAGACAACAACATCTGCCAACAGGCAATCCTCCCAGTTAAAGCAGGCTTCTCGAAGATATACTTGATTGGATCATTTCTGGATATCAACCAAGTTGTATGATTTTTCATGTACTGGCGTAAACGCTTAGCAGCCCAAGCCAAAGCACAACACGTCTTCTCAAGCATTGAGTGTCGAGACTCACAATCAGTGAACTTTTTACTTAGGTAGTAGATAGCAGATTCTTTCTTTCCCGATTGGTCTTGCTGACCGAGTACACAACCCATCGAGTCTTCAAGAACAGTCAAATACATGATCAGAGGTCTTCCTTCTACAGGCGGAGACAAGATCGTAGGTTCAGACAAATATTCTTTGATACTGTCAAAAGTTTTCTGGCAATCCTCGGTCCAATCATGAGATTGATCTTTCCGGAGGAGCTTGAATCTCGGCGCACATGTGGCAGTCATGTGGGATATAAATCTGGAAATATAGTTCAAGCGACCAAGAAAACCTCGGACTTGCTTTTTAGTTTTGGGTGCAAGCATCTCTTGTATTGTTTTGACCTTTGCAGGATCAACCTCAATACCTCTTTCGCTGACTACAAAACCCAATAACTTGCCGGAACGGACTCCAAATGTACATTTGTTCGGATTCAGACGAAGCCTGAACTTCCTCAGACGCTGAAAAAGCTTCAACAAATGCTCAACATGTTCAACTTCCGTTCGTGACTTAGCAATCATGTCATCGACATAGACCTCAATCTCCTTGTGCATCATATCATGAAACAAGGTAGTCATAGCTCGTTGATACGTGGCTCCGGCGTTCTTCAAACCGAAGGGCATCACTCGATAACAGAAGGTTCCCCAAGGTGTGATGAATGTTGTCTTCTCCATATCCTCGGGTGCCATTTTGATTTGATTATATCCAGAAAATCCGTCCATAAATGAAAAGACTTTGAATTTAGCTGTATTGTCTACCAACATATCAATGTGTGGTAGAGGGAAATCATCTTTTGGACTAGCTTTACTCAAATCTCTGTAATCAACACACATACGGACTTTTCTGTCTTTCTTAGGCACAAGCACAGGCACAGGCACAATGTTGGCCACCCATTGAGGATATGTAGAAGTCACCAGAAACCCCGCATCAAATTGCTTATGAACTTCCTCTTTGATCTTCACTTCCATATCTGGATGAGTTCTTCTGAGCTTCTGCTTCACAGGCACGCACTCAGGCTTCAGAGGCAGGAAATGTTGCACAATATCTGTATCTAGACCCGGCATGTCTTCATACGACCAAGCAAAGATATCAGAATATTCTCGTAGCAAACTGATCAACCCCTTCTTCACAGACTCTTCAAGGAGTGCCCCAATCTTCACTATTCGAACACAATCTTCAGACCCCAAGTTGACTGTTTCCAGATTCTCAAGGTGCGGCTGAATGATCTTCTTTTCGTGCTCAAGAAGACGGGTAATCTCATCAGGAATCTCTTCAACATCATCTTCCTCTACTTCAAATACAGGGAATTCAAAATTGGGAGATGGCGTTGGATCATTATGTTCAATGGGTTTTAGAATCAACCTGCATAATGATTTTGGATAATGAAAAACTTTAGAATTTAAACAAGCAAATCATTATGCAGATGAAAAGATTGCTTTTATTCTTGTTTTTAGGGTTTTTTGTGATCACCAATTTCATGCAAAAAGCAAAAAGTGAAAATAAATGGAAAAACAAATGTTTAACATGAATTCATTGAATGAAATATCATTGTATATATGATGCCAACAATGTCATCACTTCTCCTTTTGGCATGGGAGAAGGGTTTTCAAACAAAGTGAACATATTACGCTGACTTATGAATGACCGTAGGAACATCTACAGCGACCCAATTGTGGCAGATCCCGCCAGGGATGACAAAATTGTCAGTACCTTCTGCATCCTCTTTCAGAATAGCAGCAGCTTCTTCAGCTCGATCGGCATGGATGAAACCTCCACTCTTGAACAACCCTTTGTCGTTGAAGACCCCAGAAGAATAGCCAATGCCAGCCCGGGACTTGTTATCTTCAAGCTCAATCATCTTTCCTAAACCAGCAACTGCACCACATTCAATGGCCAGTTTTGCATCACGATAGGAAGCAAATGAAGGAGACTCTTCTCAATTGGCTTAGCAATAGACAAAGCTTGGAAAGGCGTTCCAACTTCATCCTCAACATCAATGTATGAGAAAGAAGACAAATGGCTAACCAGGAGAGCCTTTTCTCCCCCTACCACAACCAGTTTCTTGTTCTTAACGAATTTCAGCTTCTGGTGTAGGGTGGATGTCACGGCTCCAGCCTCGTGAATCCATGGTCTACCAAGGAGACAACTATAAGATGGGTGGATATCCATAACCTGAAAGGTAACTTGGAAATCACTTGGTCCAATCTTGATTGGGAGATCAACTTCCCTAATCCCAGTCTTACGTGACCCATCGAAAGCTTTCACAACAACACCACTCTGCCTCATGGGAGGACCTTGATATGACAATCTAGAAAGAGTGGTCTTCGGCAATACATTCAGAGATGACCCAGTGTCCACCAGCACGTTGGACATGGTGCCGCTCTTGCAAATCATGGATATATGTAAAGCCATGTTGTGGTCTCTTCCCTCCTCAGGGAGATCAGTGTCATAGAAACTCAAAGTGTTGCAAGCAGTAATATTTGCAATAATACTGTCAAACTGTTCGATAGTGACGTCATGATCAACATAAGCTAAGTCCAAGACTTTCTGCAGAGCCTTCCTATGGGGTTCTGAATTCAGAAGCAAAGATAACACGGAGATTTTGGACGGCGTTTGTAGAAGCTGGTCTACAACGTTGCACTCACTCTTCTTGATGAGCCTCAGCATCTCATCGCAGTCTTCATTCATAGTGTCACTAGGGCCAACAGAAGAAGTAGGAGTCTTTTGTACAGAGGAGGGTTTAACAACAGGTGCTGGGTTCGGAGGATTAACAACATTCCCCACCGGACGCACAACAGAATCAGCTCTAGCTTGAGGCTTCGGGGGTGCAGAAAACACACGACCGCTACGGGTCAACCCACTGACATCAGCTATATTCACAATAGAGGATGAAGGCAAGGGCACTTCTTTCCCATCTTCCACAGCAACAGGATTATAGCAGAAGGGAACTGCTTTATCTGAAGAATAAGGCACAGGGCCAGCAGGCTTGATCACCAAAGAAGGAGAGACCTTCTGCTTTCTACCATCATAACGAATGACAACAGGCTCAGGTATCTTGAACACAGGAGAAATCACATTCACCTCTGGTTCATCTTCATCAACATTTCTGTTCTGAAGAATCTCAATAGTTCCATCATCCAGCAATTCTTGCAGCTCTCTACACACTTGGCGACAACCCAAACGATTAACAGAGCAGATACGACATTTGTCATGGTCGTGCTCCATATGACTGTAATCACACAGCAGACGATGCAACTCAACCAATGACTGTCGAATATGGCTTACATATTTGACTTTGTACTTGCCAGGGCAACCCTGGACCATGTTCACTGATTTCCCATGCTCGGGCAATGGGTTCTTCGTAACATTAGGGCCTGAGTCCTTAAAGCTCAGAATGCCGCATCTCATAAGGTCTTGAACCTTAGTCTTCAACGGAAAGCAGTTTTCCACATTATGACCCGAAGCACCGGAATGGTAAACACAATGTTGATCAGGCTTATACCACCACTGCGGGTTAGCAGGTATAGCCGGAGGATCCCTTGGAGTAATCAATTTCCGCTCTATCAAAGAGGGATACAACTCTGCATATGATACAGGAATCGGATCGAAAGCGACCTTCTTCCTTTCATAACTCGGACCAGCTGGATTACTGTTGCGAGGCTGGTAGGCCTGCGGCTGAGGGCGATGCTGCTGATACTGCTGAGATGATTGTTGATTATGCTGCTGATGCTGATATTGCTGATTGTCACGGAAGACAGGTGTTATATGAGCCACCTGGTGCTGATTGCTGGCATGACGCACAGGCTTCCTCTTCACAGAGGGTCTTCTTGGTTTAGCATGGGATTTCACAGCATGTGCCTCCCCATCTTTCTTCTTAGCAAATGCCCCATATCGTTTGCTTGAAGAGCCTTCATCCTTGGATAACCGTCCTTCACGGACTCCTTCCTCCAATCGCATCCCCATGTTCACCATCTCGGTGAAATCAGAGGGAGCACTAGCGATCATCCGCTCATAGTAAAATGAACTAAGAGTCTTCAAAAAGATCTTAGTCATTTCCTTCTCTTCCAGCGGAGGAGTAATCTGAGCTGCCAGCTCTCGCCACCTCTGGGCGTACTCTTTAAATGTCTCTTTGTCCTTCTGGGACATGGCTCTGAGTTGATCCCGATCGGGAGCCATATCCACATTGTATTTGTACTGCTTGACGAAGGCTTCGCCAAGATCGTTGAAGGAACGAATGTTTGCACTATCCAGACTCATGTACCATCTTAGTGCAGCACCGGATAAACTATCCTGGAAATAGTGAATCAGCAGTTGATCATTATCTGTCTGAGTAGACATTTTCCTGGCATACATAACCAGGTGGCTGAGAGGGAAGGTGTTCCCCTTGTACTTCTCAAAGTCAGGGACTTTGAACTTGATAGGAATCTTCACACCGGGAACCAAACAGAGTTCGGCAGCAGACTTGCCGAACAAATCCTTTCCTCGAAGGGTCTTCAATTCCTTGCGGAGTTTAAGGAATTGGTCGTTCATTGCGTCCATCTTATCATTAACATCTGGGCCCTCAGACGGCTCAGAATGATAGATGGTGTCGTCTACCCTGGGAACGGTATGCACGACAGAAGGAGGCATTGCAAGGACCGGGCTAGATGTCGGCATATAAGCAAATGTCGGAGCTGGAATATCAGGCATGTAACCAGGAGGCATCCCCCACGGGAACCCGGGCGGCATGGCTGTTGGCACAAAATGAGCACTGGAAGCTGGCACTGTCGAAGAGACTATCTCTGAAATAACCGTCCTCTAGGGAGGAGTTGCAGGTGGTGGAGACGGTTGATTCTGAGCAGCTAAGAATTGCTCCATCAAAGCAGTGAGTCTGGCGACTTCATCCTTCAGCTCACGGTTCTTTTGCTCGAGATGATCCATTACTCTTGCAGAGTTGGCTCTGGTGTAGTACCGATGAGTCAGCTTGTCTTCAAAATAAATGAAGAGCACAGAGTTAGGCCACAGACAAGAAGACCGGAACAACACCTGCTTATGCAAATGATGCATGCAATGCTCGTGCATATGATTTGTTTTTATTTTCAAGGAACTCTAGGGTATTATTTGCAAATTTTGAATATTAAGCATTTTATCACATATGGAAAATATCTCATCAAATATATTTGGACACAGAAGTACAGCATATTGTCAATTACATTTCAAGAGAGAAGGAAAATAAACATCCTATGGATCCCTAGAAGCTCGGGATGCTGGAAGATAAGCTGCACGAAGCCTCTTAATCTATCTCTCATATGCTGCTTCCATATCCGCCTTATCTTTGGCGAGTCTATAATGCCTCCTTTTCCAGAACTTGGAAGACTGAGGAAGTAGAGAAGTCCAAGTATCATTCGGATCGTCAATCACCTGATGCTCTAGGAACTCAATCAGAGCGTCCTCCTCCTTCAGCTGTTGAAGCAACTCTTCTCTTTCACGGATCCAGGCACGTGAAAGGTCTTCGTCTCTCAACTCCTCTACGCCTTGGTTAGGGAGGGTTGAAGGCCCAGCCACAACCAACGGTGTAGGTCTCGGATAATCATAGGGCATGAGATACTCAGATGCTCTCTTCTTCACCCAAGTCGTATACGGCTCCAAAGCTATGCAGTTCTTCGGACCCAATTCACTTCTACCCTTCTTGTGAATCTTGCGCCAAGCGCGGACCATCCTGGCTTTCAGGCCTTGGGGATCTTTACCCTCCTGAAAGAACACACCTTCTAACAGAATGTTATTAGGTTTATCCTTTAGGGAGAACCCAAGCTGACGACGTGCTAATACCGGATTGTAGCTAATCCCACCACCTGTACCAAGAAGAGGCACATTGGAGAATTCACCACAAGAGTCAATGATCTGGACACCATCATATGCACGATCATACCAAGAGATATCATCATTAGTGAGAGACATGAATCTCGTGGACCACCGTAGACATCCCTTGTTCTCCTTGAAAGCAACCGTCTGAGGTAAGTGAGAAATAAACCACTTATACAACAGAGGCAAACAGCACATAATAGCACCACCACCTTTTGCATTCCTCAGGTGCAAAGAGACATAGGCATCACCCAACAGAGTCGGAACAGGATTAAGAACAGAGAAGATCCTAATAACATTCACATCCACAAATTTGTCGATGTTGGGGAATAATACCAGTTCATAGATGAGAAGCACGAATATGGCTTCAAAGGCATCCTCACTCATGGCCTTCCCATAAACAGTAGCTTGAGCGATGTGGAATTCAGAAGGAAGACCTTGAATTCCACCTTTGGTAGTCATATGAGCTTTAACCAATGATTCATCTATGTGCAACAAGCCAGCTATCTCTCGAGAAGTCGGATTACTCTCCAAGCCACTGAACGACACTTGATCCAGAATCGGAATACCCACAAGATGAGCATACTCCTCAAGGGTAGGCAATAGCTGGAAGTCTGGAAAAGTGAAGCTATGATACAGAGGATCATAGAACTGCGCCAACATATTCATCAACCCTTCATCAACCTGAGTAGTCAGCAGAGGCAGAAGCTTCCCATAACGAGCTTTGAAACCCAAGGGATCTAATACATAAGATGTCAGATTCCTTAACTCTTTCAGATCAGGCTGTCTAAAGCTGTACTTCTTTGTATGCCTTTTTTGTCTTTCCATATCTGAAAATTTTGCAAATAAACCCCTTAAGTTCCTTGAAAATTTTCTTTTTTCTGATGATATGGATGCAGATGAATGCATGAATGCATGAATGCAACAATCACACTCAAGGATCAAGCAAATCACACCAAACAAAGGTCATGGGATGGTTCATATTATCCCTAATATCAATCATCCATTTTGGTGGATTCTGGTTTTCACCTTATCGACACCCAAGTTCCATTGATATTAACAATATACGAACTGTTCAACCATCCTTAATATCAATCATCCATTTTGGTGGATTATGGTTTTCACCTTATCAACACCCAAGTTCCATTGATATTAACGATGGGTGAACGGATCAACCATGAATCACGGGTTTGTTGTGAGTCACGAGCATGGAGTCTCGGTTAAGAACCACCCAAAGGGAGTGTACTATGGTTTAAGCCTACCGAACATGTTCTACCAGAGGTTCCCATAGTCATCATC